>NC_012873.2:20508015-20808015 GCF_000003195.3 Sorghum bicolor | reverse complement strand
TGGATAGTCATGACTTTTGGGTTAAAGAATGCTGGTGCTACTTATCAAAGGGCTATGAATTTTATATTTCATGAGTTCATCGGCAAGCTCGTAGAGATTTATATTGATGATGTGGTGGTTAAGTCTGGAGATTTCTCAAAGCATCTTGCCGATTTACGAAAAGTGTTGGAGTGCACAAGGAAGCATGGATTGAAGATGAATCCCAACAAGTGTGCATTTGGCGTATCGGCAGGGCAGTTTCTTGGTTTCATGGTACATCAGAGGGGTATTGAAATTAGTCGAAGATCTATTGATGCCATCAATAAAATAGTGGCCCCTACCAATAAAACCGAGCTCCAATCCTTGATCGGCAAGGTGAATTTTATCAGAAGATTTATATCGAATTTATCTAGGAGGATTCGTGCCTTCAGTCCTCTTCTTAAATTGAAAGCCGATCAAGAGTTTGTTTGGGGAGAAGAACAGCAGTTGGCTCTGGATGAAATCAAGAAGTATCTAGTAAATCCTCCAGTTTTAGTTCCACCTCAACAAGGGAAGCCCTTCAAATTGTATTTATCTATCGATGGATCGGTTATCGGTTCAGCTTTAGTTCAAGAATTTGAAGGGAAAGAGAGGGTAATTTATTATTTGAGTAGGAGGTTGATTGATGCTGAAACCAGGTATTCGGCCATTGAGAGAACTGTGCTTATGCCTATATTTTTCATGTATCAAGCTGAGACATTACCTGTTGTCGGCCGAATGTGCTGTTGTTTGCAAAGATGACGTGGTCCGATACATGCTATCTATGCCGATTATGAGTGGTAGGATCGGTAAATGGATTTTAGCGCTGTCGGAGTTTGATTTGCGTTACGAATCGGCTAAGGCAGTCAAAGGGCAGGTTATGGCCGATTTTGTGACTCAGCATTGCGGTCTAGTGGAAACCTTGGAAATTGCACCCTGGACGCTCTTCTTTGATGGATCTACCTGTGACCGGGGGGCAGGAATCGGCATTGTATTAGTTTCTCCTAAGGGGAGGAAGTATGAGTTTTCCTTGCCGATTGTTGCTACATCAACAAATAATCAGGCTGAGTATCAAGCTCTGATCAAGGGATTGGAGTTGTTAAGAGAAGTTCGTGCTGATGCTGTTGAAATATTCGGGGATTCTATGTTGGTTATAAATCAATTGGCCGGAAGCTATGAATGCCGAAGTGAAGTTCTCATAACCTATTTCGAGAGAAGTATGCAACTGTTAAAGGAATTCAAGAACTTCCGATTGGAGCATGTTCCCCGATTGTATAATGAAGACGCTAATCGGTTAGCTCAGCATGCCTCGGGATATCAGCCAATGATTAATGCGACATCGGCAGTCGGTGCCGGTGATTGGAGGAAAGAAATTGTTGATTATCTAAAAGATCCATCCAAAAAAGTTGAAAGACGGGTTCGATTTCAGGCAACCAAGTATGTGCTCCTTGAAAATGAATTGTATTATCGAACTGTCGACGGAATTCTTCTCCAATGCTTGGGTGATGATGAAGCCAGAAGTTTGATGGGGGAAATCCATGAAGGAGTGTGTGGAGCGCATCAGTCAGCTTTTAAGATGAAGTGGATGATTCGAAGGAATGGATATTTTTGGCCAACCATACTTGAAGATTGTTTTAAATATTTCAAGGGATGTCAAGGTTGTCAAAAGTTCGGTAATATCCAGAGAGCACCCGCATCGGCTATGAATCCTATAATAAAACCTTGGCCGTTCCGGGGATGGGCCATCGATCTGATCGGCCAGATTTATCCACCATCTAGCAAAGGGCATAAGTTCATTCTAGTTGCCACTGACTATTTCACTAAGTGGGTCGAAGCTATTCCTTTGAAGAAAGTCACATCGGCCAATATGATTGATTTTGTGAAGGAGCATATTATTTACCGATTTGGGATTCCCCAAACAATTACTACCGATCAGGGCACCATGTTCACGTCAGGGGAGTTCGATGAATTCGCAATCGGTATGGGAATTAAAGTGTTGAATTCTTCTCCTTACTATGCTCAAGCCAATGGGCAGGCCGAAGCGTCTAACAAAGGAATTATCAAGCTTATTAAACGAAAGATTGAAGAAAATCCTAGGCGGTGGCATACATTGTTAAATGAAGCACTATGGTCTTATCGGATGGCTTGTCATGGATCAACCAAGGTGTCACCCTATCAATTGGTGTATGGACATGATGCAGTGTTGCCTTGGGAGATTAAGGCTGGATCTAGGCGATTATCTTTTCAAGATCAATTGGCTGCCGATGATTATGCCACTTTGATGACCGATGAGTTAGATGATTTAGCAGGGCATCGGTTAAAGGCTTTAATGAGTATAGAAGAAAATAAGAAGAGAGTTGCTAGATGGTATGATAAGAAAGTAAAGGCTAAGGAGTTTGCCGATGGGGATTTGGTATGGAAGTTGATTTTGCCAGTCGGGACTAAAAGTTCGAAGTTTGGGAAGTGGTCTCCTAATTGGGAAGGTCCTTATCGGATAAGACACTCAGCTCCTGGTAATGCCTATATTCTAGAAACTCTCGAAGGAGTTGAATTTCCCAGAGCATTAAATGGCAAATATTTAAAGAAGTACTACCCCAGCATATGGGTCGACGCATAAAAGTTTAAGTGCCGATAACACTCCTATCGGCTGGATTTAAATGTTCAGGAAGCGGTCATTATCTAAAGATATTTTACTGTGCGCAATCTCCTGGTCGGTCCATCGGCGATATTCTATAACGGTCATCTTGCCGATAGGCGGATAGACGGGGGGTAACCGTTTTTTGCGAATATCCTGGTCAGAGCATCGGCAGATCTTTATAACGGAATTGTTGCCGATGTACGACCAAGAGAGATGCCCGTTTAAGAAGTTGGGGATTTCGAGGAATCTGCGGGGGATTAGGATCTGAGTTGTCCAGATTGAGGTTGTCGGTTACCAGATTAGGAGCATTAATTGCGGAGAAGGCATCATTACTGCAGAGAATTTCGGAGCATTAATAGTTTTATACTCCGAAACTGGGGGGCATGTGTTGACACCGTTTTTGGGCACGTGTCCAGGATGGCAGGATAGGGTGGCAGTACAATGCGGGTTGCTGATGAGGATGGTTGCCGATGAGGGAGAGGTTGAATGTGACTAAGTCCACAGGCAGTAATATGGTGCCGATGGCTGGGTAAAAAGGTCTGCCGATGACTATGGCAAGGGGATTGCCGATGACGCGAAGGAGGAGTCCGGAAGCTGCTAGTTGTCATGTGGAGGAGTTTCGGTTTGTCACGAAGGATAGTTTTATTATTTCCTTAATTATTTGCATCGTTTTGTATACGGATTCCGTGTAATTTGGAATTCGAATTCTAATCGTGTCTGGTTGTAGCTCTTTGAGCAGGGTATAAATATAAACCCTAGGACCTTGTAATAAAAAATCAAGAAATCAATCAAACACACGTTTTTACTCATATTCCAGCATCTACTTTTCGACGACTTCGTCATACTTTTTCCCTTTTATTACGAGTTCTTAGGAATTCGTCGACTTAAGCTCGGCGTATTCTCAAGTTCCGCGTGAGTACCTCTTAGCCGTGACATCCGGGCGCATCGCTGTTGTCAGGACTAAAGTATTCGAGTTATCACCTTTGCCGATAGTAAGGTCAAATCGGCTGGCACGCCTTAACGTTTGAATTGGGTATTAGCCCTTTGTGTTTGCAGATCAGTTTTGCATCAACAGTCTCAGATAGATCAGCTTGCTTCTGCTGCTGGTGTTGAAAATGTTAGTTCGGTGACCACGAGAGGGGGTAAGACCACTCGTGATCCACCAAACCCTAACCATGGTACAGCTAAGACTCCGCGTCAACAAGAACAAACATCTGCTGAGCCGGTTGATCCTCAAGACGAATCATCAGATGAGGAACTGACTCCAGAAGTTTATGGGGACACCACGATGCTTCCTTTCCCCACCAGGTGGAGGAAGAAGAAGGACGAAGAAGAGCAATTGGTCGAGAAGACAAACGCCAGCGTCCCGCTGATGGATGTCTTGCACATACCATCCTAAGCTAAGTTTATCAAGGATATCATCAACAACAAGCGACCATTACCCTCCGCAGAAGTCGTCAAGCTGACAGATGAGTGTAGCGCAGCTATACTCAACCATCTACCTGAGAAGCAGCAAGATCCTGCTTACCCCACAATTAAATGCTCAATAGGCACCCAAGATTTTGATCATGCCTTATGTGATCTTGGGGCGAGAGTGAGCGTCATGCCGAAATCAGTCTTTGATAGGCTAAACTTCACCAACTTGGAACCAACCAACACGACACTCCAGTTAGCGGACTCGTCAGTTCGGTAACCAGTAGGGATTGCCCAAGACATCCCTGTCAAGATCAGAGGATATTACGTCCCCGTGGATTTTGTGGTGTTAAATATGGAACTCACCAAGGAGACACCACTAATCCTGGGAAGGCCATTCTTGAGCACGGCAAAAGCACAAATTGATGTGGGAGCCAGAGAAATCCGCTTCAACATTAATGGCCAAGAAGAGAAGTTCGAATTCAGGCCACGCCGTCAAGAATCCTGCAACATGATACGCATCCGCTACGGGCCAAATCCCCAAGGCATCAGGGAAGTTGAGATCCAGCCCCAACTTCTGAAAAACTTATCAAAAATATCAAAATAAAAGCCAGAGCCAAAGCAAAAGGCGGCTCCTAAAAAGAATAAAAGGAGCAGAAAAAGAAAGAAGCTCCCGAAAAGAAAATCCAAGAAAAGAGGGACGAAGTCCCCAAACCCTCACAAAAGAAGACAGTGTGGAAGGTAAAAGAAAAAGTTGAACAAACCGCCACACTGCGCAAGGTGATCCACCTAGAATGGAAGCCCAAGAAGGTCCAACCATCTCCTCCTCCTAAGACGGATGAGCCATCATCAAGCAAACAGTGATGGGAGAAAAGTCCGGCTCCACGGACTATAAAGATGAGCCCTTGCCGAAGGTAAATCGGTATTTATCCCTTTTGTTTTCTAATAAATGTTTTTAATAAATCTTATCCATCACATGTCTCTCAAAATATATATATATATATATATATATATTTATATATATACTTAATAATAATAAAGATGGAGGCACGCTGATGGAAGTAAGGTAAAGAAAAGGTAAAAGTTTATCTTTGTTTTCTTTTGAATAAATAAAATAAAAGGCCTTGCTGCATTTATGATATGACCATAGTGCCCCCATGTTTCATGCTGTTTGAATTCAAAATCCTTCATGATCATGGAAAAAATTTTATCATAAATGCAAGATAGTGTGAATTTTGAATTCTTTCCTCTTTTCACACACACTATCACTCTGATACGCTGCGAATCAAAATTGATCGTAAGTGGGATTAAAATCCACTCTGTCCAGAAAGAACTTGCCAAAAAGACAGGGGCTGACTGGTGGGACCCAGGGTGCGGGCGCAACCAGTTGCGGACGCAACCCTGGCCCGACCAATTAGGCCCAATCTTTTTTGAAAAGTTTCCTTTTTGTTCAAATATCAATTACCCGCCTACGATCAAGTTTGTTTCTGTTTTTATGACCTCGGTAGAACCTATTTAAATAGCCCATGGCTCTCTCTTTTCATCACACCAAGACTCTCTCTTCTCCCTTATGCAAAAGTTTGCTAAGCTCTCCCATTCCCAAGTGCTAATCATGGCTAGCTACGCCCTCTCGCTGATCAACGCACCCAAGACCGTAGCAACCCTAGATATAGCACCCTACCAAGAGAATTCTTCTCGGCAGAAAGTCCGTCACGAAAAGAGAAATCCTTTGGCCACCCTACCAGCAAACCACAAAGCACCCATCAACAGTGCCGCAAACATAACCACTGCTGCCCGTTCCACCACAAATAACATAGAGCGCAAGAAGAAAAATCCTAGTGGTGAAGGATCTAGCAGTCGTGCTGGTAGCCGGAAGGCTGGCAAATCCAAGGAGGTCGAATCCTCCAGTGCTCTCCCTAGGATTAGGAGGCATTTGCCCCGGCCATCCATCAAGCGTCGTGCAGGACAGTACGAGAGCAGCGATGAGGAGGATGATCCTTGTATCCTCACTGATCTTAAATCCGAGCAAGCTAGCCTTCGCTCTGTCCTAAGGGTTTTAGAAGACGACCTAGAAGAGAAGCATACTGAGATTAGGAACCTCAGCGATGATATCAATAGGTTTCATTTCAGGTTCAACAATAAGCTGAGGAAGGTCGCTGAAAACCTAGGTGTTGGTCGCCTCGTGGAAAATCTTTAGACCACATCTGCTGCACGCTTCTCGTTGTTTAGACACAAGCATGATCTTCTTTGTTGCTTAATTTATTTCCCTTTAATAATGTAATGTGCCTTTTCAAAGTTATCAATAATATTTTTGAGTTA
Source organism: Sorghum bicolor (assembly GCF_000003195.3). Taxonomy (NCBI): domain Eukaryota; kingdom Viridiplantae; phylum Streptophyta; class Magnoliopsida; order Poales; family Poaceae; genus Sorghum; species Sorghum bicolor. The sequence goes on along the minus strand of NC_012873.2, from coordinate 20,801,648 downwards.
TTATGAGCACTTGTTTTCTTTATATATTATGACTAACCATGACAGAGAAGAAAACAAGTGTGGGGGAGGGAATCTTCGAGAACTCGGTTTGCACAACCTTCTCCCCCTTCCAAAAAGTTTTTCGAAAATAAAATATTTAAAATATCGTTACCTTCAAACTCCATTTAACATGTCTCCTAGTTTCAAATTTGCTTTGCATATGGTTTAATCCTTGCTAATATCCTTGAGGTTATGAACACTTGTAGTAGGAACCCCACTTTATCTAAGTAATTGACATATCTGATATAGTAGGATGACATGATTCTTGCTAAGCTCTTACAAAGTACTTCAGATTTATTTTATCAAAAACAAAAGTTACACATGGCAAGTTTCCTTTAATGGTTTTAAGCTTTCACCTACCAACGCCAAATATACTTTGATCATGATGAAACCTTCAGTCATATGCTGCTTGTAGTATGTTGAGCTTTGTCAAATTGTTGTGACCCAAGCGAGATTATGGTCTTACGCCCATGATTAGAGATTCACTTACACCCACCAAATAAAGCCGACTCTTACACTAAGAAGTCGCGCACAACATGCACCCTTCCATCCACCAAAAATTTTGCCAACTCTTATCCTGAGAGTTGTGTCTTAGCTTTCCACCAAATAAAAATGCCAAACTCTCATCCTAAGATTTTCGCATCCCCAAATTCACTCCTTACTTTTTGTCCTCATGACATCTCTTTAAATTTCTCTGATTCCATTCATCAAGACATATGGGCTATAGTTGAAAAAAAATCAAAGGAAAAAAAACCAAAGAGGCATAGATGGGAAAGAAAAAAACAAAAGAGGGAAAAATATACACAAGATAGAGCCCATATATTTTCCTCTCTCTCTCTCTTTTATCCTTCAAAATAAAAGAGAGTCATGATGCAAAAAGGAGTGACCAAAAATATTTAGAATTAGGATTTCCATCAATTCCACAAACAATTTCCACACACTTGCACAATCTCAATCAAGGCGTAAGGCTTGTATCTCCTGGTGGTCCGGTTTTTGACTTCGCAACATATGTGCTGCAAGTATGCCCACCTTTTATACCTACCCAAAAATCCAGATAAAGCTTTTAGAGGTAGGAAGATCTAAGAAGGCATCAATCTTCTATGCCTTGGTAAGGAACCACTTACACATATGAGTGATTTGAGAGAATCATTCAAGGAATCACAAGCCATGTTTTTATTTCAAAAACTTACAAAAACCCAAGTGTCTTAAGTAAGAGCAAAGTCAAGAGGACTTGAATCCAGGCTGTTCCATATTTCAATCACCAAAGATTTATGTGCTAGACACTTTGAAGTTCACAAACCTAGGTGAAGCTTGGAATAACCTGTATGCAGGCTCTTTGACAAGGATGATGAACCCATTTGGTCCAAAGTGCCTTCACTCGAGGACGAGCAAAGGACCAAGTGTGGGGGAGTTGTTGGCGACGCTTATTATATAAAAATAAATATCTTTTTATAAATAAAAATAAATAGAAAATAGGGCTTTGATCTAATCTTTCCACGAGTTTTGGTATATATGCTATTTTCATGTATGACACGTGGAAAAGTGCAAAAGATACAAGAAGTGCGCAATGCAAGAATTCGTATTTAGAAAAGACGCAAACCAACTCCAATAGAGAAAAGCCCACAAAAAATGAACTGGACCAATCCGTAACCACGAGGAGGATCAGGGCCCAGAGCACCACCGACCACGCGAAGGTGGTGGCCAGGGGGCCCACTGTTGACGGTATTTATACCATGTTTTCTACTATCATAACCGTCAACATAAGACTCATTTTGGGAGAAAACAACCAAACAAAATAGTAATATAGGTACATATAACCTAGTTCCACATGTACATGCTACTATTTGGTTGCAGGAGTAAGAACAGGTACTTTTCAAGGGTCCAAACACTAAGAAGGGGTGAATAACTAAAGATCAGTGACACCAGTAACCAAGACAACATTATAGTCATGAAGAGGAAGACATATAGGACAGGGCTGACACCCTAACCCCATAGAATTGGGGTCGGGCGACCCCACTTTGGTGGGTCCCACAGGTCAGCTCAACTCCACCGACATCAGAGAGCCTCCAGGACACTGCAGGTGGGCCCAACCAGCCAGATAGGGGGTCGGCCGACCCCACTTCATGGCGGTTCCAGGGTCGGTTGGCCTCCCACCGACCTTGCCCACATGTTGCACATGTTAGTTTGCCTCTACCGTTGATCAGATGGCGGTTGTGAAGTCGGTTTGATCCAATGGTGCATGATGAAGATGACGCGGATCGCTGACGTGGCACCGGAGTAGCCCCTACTCCATCTCCCACTATAAATACCCCCCTATTCCTTCACTTAAGAGTCATGTATCTTAGGAGTAAACTACTTTAGTAGCTTAGTGATATCATAGTGAGTAGAGAGTGAGGAGTTCCAAGGAGGAGTCCCGGCCTGTCGGGAGTCTTCTTCGCGGAGCACCTCAGCGGAAGCAGGTCTTCTTGTAAGTCTTACTTCTGAGTCTTTTCTAGTATTTAATATTTGGTCTGGTACTTTAAGTATAAGAATCCTTTACTGGCACATTGCTTGATCTTGAGTGCTCTTAGCTTTAGCTAAGCTTAGGGTAGCAAGAGCTAGTTTAGACGTGGTGTCTAGACTACTTCTTGCCAGTGTGGACTCCTTGTCGCAGTTGTGTAGACACCTAGTGTGAGAGTGACAGTCCTCACTAGGCGGAAAGTTCCTCGCATCTGTTGTAGGCAAGTTGCAAATAATAGTTGGGCTGAGCAGGGTAGTCGCTTAGGAGACGAGGAGGTGAAAAACTTCGTTAACTCAATCCTCCTTTTCGGGTATCGCCCTCAGTAAAGAGTTAGGTGAAAAACCTTGACTATACTTAATTACCAAGACCAGGAATTAATACTAGTTAGACCTCTCTACCCCATTATCCTAGACCCTTTGATCATCACCTAACGATCTAAAGCCTAGTTAATTCACTTCGCGTTCCCCGTGGAAATCACGATACCTGGAATACTCCCGGTGAAGGCTACATTGACTACCGTACTCTTGCGGTATAACCGTTTGCCACTTCTGGTGTCAACAAGCTTTCTGGCGCCGTTGCCGGGGAACGGTAGCTGTTTTAACTAAAAAAAAAATCGTTAAGTTATCTTTGTTTGATTTAAAACTTTATACACATATCCAAATGGATCAAACAACCCTCTTCGATTACGCTGCTCCAACGGGCGCTGAGTTGGAGCAAGCGAGTTCATCAAAAGCCATTTTGGCCTGTCACTATGAGCTTCGCCCGAGTCTCATAGCGATGGTTCAGGAGAATCCCTTTTCGGGAGAAGGAGATGAAAATCCTTACACACACCTACGAGATTTCGAACAACTTTGTTCATGCATCCACATCCAAGGGATGAGGCGAGTTACCCTCAAGTGGAAGCTCTTTCCGTTCTCTTTGACGGGAAAGGCCAGACGGTGGTACACTCGCTATGTAGGTAGTGTAGGAGGAGAATGGGAAAAGCTGCAAGCCAAATTCTGCCTCACCTACTTTCCCATCTCTAGAATAGCTCGTCTCCGTAGAGAAGTCCTAGACTTCAAGCAAGAAGGGAAGGAGTCTCTAGGTGCGGCCTGGGCGCGTCTCACCGACTTAACATCATCTGGCCCAGACTTAGGTATAACCGAGCCAATTCTTATGCAACATTTTTACCTCGGACTTAGCCAACAATCCGCACAATTCCTTGATTTAGCCTCCAAGGGAGCATTCCTTCATTTACCTATCAGTGAAGGTAAGGCCATTCTTGGGACTATTCTCGAGAATACCCCTTACACTGATGATCATATTGAAGCTCCTGAGGAAGATCGAACTCCTAGGGATGAACCTTCGACAGCCAAAACTCCTTTAGCCGCAACCCAAGCTGTCGAACCTGAACCAATACCACAAGCACCTCCAAGGGAAGAAGTAATTCATCCCTTGGATTACCCACTTAACATCGAGACTGATCTATTTGCCGATTTTGGCAATGTCTCGAATCAACCTGTGCAAAGGAGATCTACAGCACGCAGAGCTCCGAATAGCCATATCCCAGCTCATCTTGAGGCTGGTTACCTCAGGGCAACTGCCCAAGAACTCACGGCTATTATGAGTAATGAATGGGTTAGAGAAGCTGAGACATCATCTGATGTCATCAAACTTCTCTCGAGTTTTACACCCATTCCCTGTGTCATAAACTCCACTCCTATAGAATCCCTTTATGACCCTACTGTAGGAGTAAGCCTAATGTCCAAATCATTAGTACTGACACTCCTAGGCGAGGAACCATTAACCCCGACCAGCAAATTTCTTAAATTACCCTCTGGGGAAATGGTCGAGAGTTGTGGGATTGCACAGAATATTCCTGTCTCCATTAACAAAGTCAACATTCTGCTAAACTTCTTTATCTTTGATATGAAAGAAGTTGACTTGTTAATCGGGCACCCCATCATGAGGTTCCTAAATGGATTTCATGAAGGGCGTCTCAAGGGTAACCTCGGGAAGGGCTTAGACCTTTCTATGCCTTTTGCCGGCTCTATTAATTCTAAAGCCGAGACCCCGCCCGAGCCTGACCCAATAAAGGAGGTGATGTCGGCATCTCTTCTGGACGCTTCTCAGCCTGACTTAGAAGAAGACGCCGAAAACTTCATCCAAGAAGAAGAGAACAAATTAGAAGAACCATTAGACTTGGATGAATCTAAACCACCACCAAAACCCTCTATAGAACTTAAGCCACTTCCCTCTGGACTTAAGTACGCCTTCCTTAATGGTGATAGAGAGACTCCGGTAATCATTAGTGATCAACTGACAGAAGAAGAAGTCACCAAACTCATCATCGTCTTAGAAGAACGCCGCTCTGTCTTAGGATACTCGTTAGAAGACCTTAAGGGAATTAGTCCTGCACTCTGCACTCATCGCATCCCTATCGAACCCGATGCTATACCTTCCAGGGAGCCTCAGAGAAGGCTAAATAATGCGATGAGAGAAGTTGTGAAGAAAGAGGTCTTAAAACTATTGCATGCGGGCATAATCTACCCTGTTCCGAACAGTGAATGGGTCAGCCCCGTTCAAGTAGTTCCTAAGAAAGGAGGAATGACGGTCGTTAAAAATGACAACAATGAACTCATTCCTCAACGGACTGTCACGGGATGGAGAATGTGCATAGACTACCGAAAACTTAACAAGGCCACTAAGAAAGACCACTTTCCGTTGCCATTCATCGATGAGATGCTGGAACGGTTAGCCAAACACTCTTTCTTCTGCTTCCTTGATGGGTATTCGGGTTACCATCAAATCCCAATCCATCCCGACGACCAAAGTAAGACTACATTCACATGCCCCTACGGAACATATGCATATAGGCGCATGTCTTTTGGCCTATGCAATGCTCCTGCCTCTTTTCAAAGGTGCATGATGTCCATCTTCTCCGATATGATCGAGGAAATCATGGAAGTTTTCATGGACGACTTCTCCGTCTATGGGAAAACTTTTGATGATTGCCTAAAGAACCTGGACCGAGTCTTACAAAGGTGCCAAGAGAAGCACTTGATCTTGAACTGGGAAAAGTGCCATTTTATGGTTCGAGAAGGGATAGTGTTAGGACATAGAGTGTCCGAACGTGGGATAGAGGTAGATAGAGCTAAAATTGAAGTTATAGAACAGCTCCCTCCTCCCACAAATGTTAGGGGCGTCCGTAGCTTTCTTGGCCATGCAGGCTTTTATAGAAGGTTCATACAAGATTTCTCTCAAATTGCTAGACCTTTAACAAACCTGTTAGCTAAGGATGCACCCTTTGATTTTAATGATGAGTGCTTGGATTCCTTTTACTATCTTAAGAAAGCACTTATCTCTGCACCAATCATTCAACCCCCTGATTGGTCGCTACCTTTTGAGATAATGTGTGATGCTAGTGATTACGCTGTAGGTGCTGTCTTAGGACAGACTAAAGATAAGAAGCATCACGCAATATCTTATGCTAGCAAAACACTAACAGGACCACAGCTGAATTATGCAACAACTGAAAAAGAACTGTTGGCTGTAGTGTTTGTTATAGACAAGTTTAGATCTTATTTAGTTGGAGCAAAGGTGATTGTTTACTCCGATCACGCAGCTCTAAAATACTTGCTCACTAAAAAAGATGCTAAACCAAGATTAATAAGATGGATCCTACTACTCCAAGAATTTGACTTAGAAATTAGAGATAAAAAGGGAGTAGAAAACTCGGTAGCCGATCACTTGTCTAGGATGCAAATCGAGGATAAACAGGATCCACCTATCAACGACTACATTCGAGACGACACACTCCTCCGAGTTTCAGAAGCCTACCCATGGTATGCAAACATAGTCAACTACCTGGCGTCCGGATACATACCATCTGGGGTAGACAAGAAGAAGCTTGTTAAAGAGAGTAGGGTGCACCTATGGGACGATCCTTACCTCTACAGAGTCTGTCAAGATGGCGTACTCAGGAGATGTGTTCCCATGGACGAAGCAGTAAAAATAATGGAAAAATGCCATGGGGCAGAGTACGGAGGCCACTATGGAGCATTCAGGACCCATGCCAAGATATGGCAGAGTGGATTCTACTGGCCTACCATGTACGAAGATACAAAGAACTTCGTGAGGAGATGTGCAAGGTGTCAGAAGCATGGGAACATCAATACTCGTGATGCAATGCCACTCACAAACAACTTACAAGTCGAGATATTCGATGCTTGGGGCATAGACTACATGGGGCCATTCCCTTTGTCACAAGGGTGTGAGTACATCCTAGTGGCAGTAGACTATGTGTCCAAGTGGGTCGAAGCAATGCCCTGCAGAGCAGCCGACTCTACACATTCGATAAAGATGTTCAAGGAAGTCATATTTCCACGCTTCGGCACCCCCAGAATAGTTATCAGTGATGGAGGGAGCCACTTCATTGACAGAAGATTCCGACGGTTCTTAGCTGAAGTGGGGATAAGGCACAACATTGGAACACCCTATCACCCTCAAACGAGCGGACAAGCAGAAACATCTAACAAACAAATCAAGAACATTCTGCAGAAGACTGTCACTAAGATGGGAACCGGCTGGAAAAGCCATCTACCAGATGCACTTTGGGCATACAGGACCGCATACAAGACCCCAATTGGTATGACACCATACCAACTTGTATACGGTAAGACATGCCATCTACCAGTAGAGCTAGAGCATAGAGCTCACTGGGCAATCAAGAAATGGAACATGGATTTGCCCTCGGCCGGAAGAAATAGAAAGCTCCAAATCTCCGAACTAGAAGAATGGAGAGATAAAGCCTATCACAATGCCAGGATCTACAAAGAGAGAACAAAAAGATGGCATGATAAAAGGATCAAGCAAAAGGAATTTCATCCTGGGGATAAGGTTCTCATGTTCAACTCAAGGGTCAAGTTATTTGGCCATGGAAAGCTAAGGAGCAAATGGGAAGGACCATTCTTCGTTGTTGACGCCGCGACTCATGGAGCGGTAACGCTGCGGGACGACGACGGCAACACCTTTAAGGTAAATGGTCATCGTCTTAAAGTTTTCCATGAACATGAACCTTTAGAAGAAGAAGTTGATATGATAGAATTTGAATCTGACACAAAGTCTTAAATTCCACATGTCCTTCTTTTTACCCCCTTTTTGTTTAAATAATTGCTAAATCAATATATTTAGTTCCTTTTTGTTTTGAAATAGGTTTGTAAAGGGTTTTAGATGACGTAGGATCAAAGTTGGGCCGCCGAACACCCCAAATGGGGGTCGGCCGACCCCTCTTCTAGGGGTTTTGGCCCAAGGGGGGATAGGTTTAGAAAGAGGGGAATGAATAGAGTTCGGTGCTGAAATTCAAAATTCAAAATCCTGAAATATAGGGGTCGCCCGACCCCAATATTTTGAGTTTTGAAATCCCCTGGAGTCTCGGATCGTCCCTCAAACGTTCCACGACGCTCCTTTTCAAAATTCAAACTCTCAGGCTCCAAACACATCTATTTATCCCCCCTCTTCTTCTTCTTCCTCCTCTCAATTCATTCCTTCTCATCTTCACCTCGAACCAGACTCTCCTAGCCTCCATTCCTTGCCAAGAGATTCATCTCCATGGCTCCTCCAACTAAATCTTCCAACCAAGCCATTCGCTCCAACTCCCCACGTCCGCAAAGGTCTCTAACTGAGAGCCTGGAGCTTGCCCTAGCCATCAACGTGCTGGAGCTTGAACCACTAGCCATGGTGCCGCCGGCTGGAGGGCCGACGGGCCCCATGTGGGGGTCGCCCGACCCCAAGAGGGGTCGCCCGACCTCGCCCCGGGTGACGCAGCGCTCCGCGTCGGCCTCTCGTTCGCTCACACCGCGCAGGGGCATCGGCAAGTCCCCTACTCGAGCCGTAACGCCGGTTCGACCTACCACGGGCCAACTTGCGCTGCGGGAGAAGGCGCCGATGGCCACCAAGCAGGCCATCACCATCTCCTCCGACACGATCCACACCTCTTCCTACTCGCCGTCCACCCCAACCTTTTGGAGGAACCACCAAGTGGTGGGCAGTGGGCCGGGAAAGGGGAAGGTGCTGATCCCGCCACTGAACTCTAAGGAAAAGATGGAGTTGCGGGAGTCCTTTGACTCGTCAGCAAGTCCATCCATCCGGCGGAAGATGGATCCACCTCCGATCAACGGTGCGCCTGGCAAATACGAAGAAGATCCAGAAAAAGGCGACATCGAGAAGCTCCTGGAAGTCACAGCTAGCCTTAGAAAGAAAAATAGGATCTTAGAGGAGACAGTGTCGGAGCTCAGGATGGAGAATCTTGAGTTAGAAGATCACTTCCGCCACCTGCGCATTAGCACCAGCGCTAAAATCAAGCGTTTGGCGCAAGCAATTGGGCGGGAGGATCTCCTCAAACCTCCATCTCCCTAAATAAATTAGTTAGTTTAGGTTATAGGCACTATTTGATTATTTAGGTTTGATTACTCAATTTTATTTTTCAATTTGTCACTTTGAATTTCGCAATGTAAAAGTGCCTATACAATTGAAATTTGATTTAATGGAGTCGTTTTTGGTCCTGCTGGTGTGTTGCCACCAGCAGGACATCTGCATTTGATCGTCTCTCTCTGTTTTAAGTTCAGCTGCACGAAAACTGCAAGTGTGGGGGGGGTCGCCCGACCCCCCAACTTCATCTCTGAACTGCCGTGAGCATGGAACAACACTGCATACACCTTGGCACGTCATGGCACCAAAAACAGGCGCGATGAGGGGGTCGCCCGACCCCCTTTCTATGGCAAAAGGAAACGACACAAGTGCAGAAAGACTTCCCGAGGGACGTAGAATCGAGTGGCAGGGCCAGGAACCTCCAGGTGGGGTCGGCCGACCCCTCCATAGAGCCCTGGGCCCACCAGGAAGCTTCTATACGACGAAACACATCTTTCCTGCCCGGTTTGCTAACTCTTCCCCCTCTCAGTCTGTCCAATTCTTTACCTTTGTGTCACAATTAAAATAAAATTTGATAGTTTAAACTTGTTTGCAAAATAAAAAGTGAACTGGTTCATGATTTAAGAGAAATTGTGACATAAAGTATAGTTCTTACAATTGTTCATCCTCATGGGTAAAAATCTATAGGAACCATATTGACTAAGTTGTTGATGAAAGTGATATAACTCTTGGCTAAGAATTCATAACATTTCTATTCAAGGTACTTAGAGATTTGTTTCAAAAATATCACAAAACCATAGTATCATTTACTCCTCATTAGCAAGAAATTCCCACCAAAAGCCATACACTTAGATATTCAAGTAACCATTTTATGAAATGCAACCTGCTTTTGTAATGAGTTTTGTCAAAACCTTGTTGACCCTAGTGAGAGTTGTATCATAGTCACAAGATCAAGATCACATACACACCACATATATATATGCTGCTTCTACACTGGAAGTACGCAACCACATGTATTGTGCATCCACTAAATAGGTTGCTCCATACTCTAAGTATTAGAACACCTCTCTAAATATTGTTTAGAAAATGAGACATAAAAGGCTTGGCAAAATAAAAGAAAAAGAAAAAATGGACATGTGCAAGTCCATGAAGTATAAAAAAAAACAAATTAGCACATAAAGCTCAAAGAAAAAGGAAATCTAGCCATGTCTCAATATACAAGTAGAGAGAGTGTAGCAAATAAAGGAGCAACCTAGTCCACCATATAACACACTTGCACATCTTGATCTATGACTATGACACTCCTCTCTTTGGATCCTTGTTTTTGACTTAACAATATTTGCAAAGTAGAGTATGCTACCTTGTTTATCCCTACCAAGCCCCATATAAGCCTATAGTTATAGGATGAAACAAGTTGGCATTCATGCCTTGGTGAGGACTACTAAAAAAAAAACTTTGAGTGATCTAGAGCGCTAAATGAGGAGTAGGATTGAACTATGTGACTTATTTTAAAAAGTGTCATAAAAACTCTAAGTACCAAGAATATGAAATTGGAATTTGATCTTGTTGTGAGAGTTGTTCCTTTTCTCAACCTCTGAAGGATATATGCTAGACACTTACACAAAAACCCATTTGGATGAACTATGTTCGAACTAGCATTTTATGCTCACTACTATCTTAAGTTAGAAACCATTGATCACTCATTTTTAACCTTTACTCGAGGACGAGCAAAGACTCAAGTGTGGGGGGTCTTGTTGACGGTATTTATACCATGTTTTCTACTATCATAACCGTCAACATAAGACTCATTTTGGGAGAAAACAACCAAACAAAATAGTAATATAGGTACATATAACCTAGTTCCACATGTACATGCTACTATTTGGTTGCAGGAGTAAGAACAGGTACTTTTCAAGGGTCCAAACACTAAGAAGGGGTGAATAACTAAAGATCAGTGACACCAGTAACCAAGACAACATTATAGTCATGAAGAGGAAGACATATAGGACAGGGCTGACACCCTAACCCCATAGAATTGGGGTCGGGCGACCCCACTTTGGTGGGTCCCACAGGTCAGCTCAACTCCACCGACATCAGAGAGCCTCCAGGACACTGCAGGTGGGCCCAACCAGCCAGATAGGGGGTCGGCCGACCCCACTTCATGGCGGTTCCAGGGTCGGTGGGCCTCCCACCGACCTTGCCCACATGTTGCACATGTTAGTTTGCCTCTACCGTTGATCAGATGGCGGTTGTGAAGTCGGTTTGATCCAATGGTGCATGATGAAGATGACGCGGATCGCTGACGTGGCACCGGAGTAGCCCCTACTCCATCTCCCACTATAAATACCCCCCTATTCCTTCACTTAAGAGTCATGTATCTTAGGAGTAAACTACTTTAGTAGCTTAGTGATATCATAGTGAGTAGAGAGTGAGGAGTTCCAAGGAGGAGTCCCGGCCTGTCGGGAGTCTTCTTCGCGGAGCACCTCAGCGGAAGCAGGTCTTCTTGTAAGTCTTACTTCTGAGTCTTTTCTAGTATTTAATATTTGGTCTGGTACTTTAAGTATAAGAATCCTTTACTGGCACATTGCTTGATCTTGAGTGCTCTTAGCTTTAGCTAAGCTTAGGGTAGCAAGAGCTAGTTTAGACGTGGTGTCTAGACTACTTCTTGCCAGTGTGGACTCCTTGTCGCAGTTGTGTAGACACCTAGTGTGAGAGTGACAGTCCTCACTAGGCGGAAAGTTCCTCGCATCTATTGTAGGCAAGTTGCAAATAATAGTTGGGCTGAGCAGGGTAGTCGCTTAGGAGACGAGGAGGTGAAAAACTTCGTTAACTCAATCCTCCTTTTCGGGTATCGCCCTCAGTAAAGAGTTAGGTGAAAAACCTTGACTATACTTAATTACCAAGACCAGGAATTAATACTAGTTAGACCTCTCTACCCCATTATCCTAGACCCTTTGATCATCACCTAACGATCTAAAGCCTAGTTAATTCACTTCGCGTTCCCCGTGGAAATCACGATACCTGGAATACTCCCGGTGAAGGCTACATTGACTACCGTACGCTTGCGGTATAACCGTTTGCCACTTCTGGTGTCAACACCCACCCAGGTTGCGGGCGCAACCCTGGTGACGGTTCCCCAGCCCCACCTTCTTCCGGCGGTTGCATGGCGGCATGCATAGAATGGTTTCACTTACTACTATATTTAGATCCCGCAAACCGTCCTAGCTGAGCTATAAATAGATGGCTACCCTCTCATTTGTAACACACCATCATTTGGAGCAACACACCTCACATTCTACACTTGTTCTCTTTAGTTTAGTACTAGTAGTAGAGCAAGGCAAAGCTAGCAAGGAGAGCTTGTCTCCTTGGAGGATCAAGAGTGTCTTGGTATGAATACAATTATGCCTTCCTCCATGAGCAAGTTCTTATATTCTTTATACAGTTATGCTTTTGATTTAGAGTATAGTCGTGTTCATATCATGATCATAGTTTATGAGCTAGTTCATAGTTCTAGCTCTATGTTCTTGATATGTTCATCATAGTTCTTCATCGTTCATCAAGTTAATATGAATAGAGGAAGAACTAGGGTTGAGATAATGGTTCTCTGGGTTGTAATGGTCACCCTTAGCCGAGCCTGTCAATCCGAAGGGTTGGGGTCCCGGGAGGCTAGGGGGTGTTTCCAAGTACACGGGCATGGTACTCGGGTATGCGGAGACCCGAGGATATGCGGGTATCCCACGGGCAGAGGGGTAGGTGGCAGGGTGGTGACAGCCCTGTCATCCTTCGTATTCCCCCACGTTCGGATATTCGGTAGGAGTCATGTAAAGTCTCTGTTTGCTGGCAGACCAGCTATGGAGATCTAACTAGTATCTCAGACTTAGCTCTAACTTGTTCTTAATAGCTAGATGACCTGCTAACAGATCTGTTGTATAACTTGTATACGACCATGCCTGCTCGCGTAGTTGTTCTTTTATTCTTTGTTTTCCCTTTATTCCTTGAGGTTGCTCCGATGTGTGTCCGCTATCAAATCAACTACATACTTACCCCTATTTATACTATGTCTACCATGCATATATTTCAATAAGTAATCATGTTTATAACCAAAGCTAGATGCTTTCACAATGCCTTCCTACGGGAAATTATAAATACGACACCCTTGAATACTCACGGGTTGAAATGCTGCAATGATAGTTCTGTGCGCTTGCAGAGTAATTTATTCCTATAACTGAGCTATCGATTGGCGTACCTAAGTACCTTTACTTAAGATTGTAATCCTTGTGCACCCACACGGTGCCGGGCCACAGCTTTGCATATCGTAAGTAAGGATGGTTAGGAAGGCCAATCTGGCAATTCTAATCATCAGTACCAGACTGCACTACCTAGGCCCGCGTCGTAAAGAGCCTTGGGTTATCATTCTGAAGTGATGGTGGTTAGGATATGTCAAGAACGTTTCTAGTGTTATCATTAGGGATGGACTCAAACTCTATCTTTAGTGGTTTTGCTAAGAAACGCCAATAACTAGCTACAAATACATTGATGTTGGGGACAAGGTAGTATGATTTAACTTGTCAAAAATTACCTTTGGCATGACACTGATGCTTGCTCCCGAGTCACATAGTGCATGCTCAAAGTGTTGTGTCCCGATGGAGCAATCAATGGTGGGGCACCCGGGGGCCTTCTTCTTCTCTAGGAATTTATTCAAGATGTCTTTGCTTAATTCTTCAGTTAGTTTAATTACCTCGGTTTTAGGCAGCGGCTTCTTGTTGTTGAGGATGTCTCTCACGTACTTGGCGTAGGTTGGAAGCTGCATTGCATCAAGTAACGGGATATTGACATATAGTTGTCGAATTACCTCAACAAATTTGCTGAATTGTTCATCAGTCTTTTGAGTCCTCGTCCTAGGGAATGGCATTAGTAGGTTTGTGTCGTAGAACTCATGTGGTGCCACTTTCCCATTGAACTTGGTACTTTCTTCTGTAGATGGAAGCTCTACTTCTTCTACCTTGTCTTCTTCATCCTACTTGTCTTTCCTTGCTGGTTTCCTTGTCATGTTAGGATATGGTGGATCACAAGTGGTCTTACCCCCTCTCATTGTCACCGCATTTGAGGAATAACAAGAATTAACAGAAGCAGCAATTTGAGTCATCTGGGCCTCTAAGACCTTATTAAAGTTCTATTGATCCTTAACAGCAGAAGCTAGAGAGTCCATTTTAGAAGTTAATAATTCAAGAGTCTTGTCATTAGCTAACAACCTTTTATTTATGCTTTCATTAATTTTAGCTTGATTAACAACAAGATCTCTAAGCGTAGGCCAGCTAGATTTTTTTAAAATTACCTTGGCCTTGGAAGCGTGGTGTCAGTCTGCTTTGTCGTGGTTGCCATTGTCAAATGTGGAGACGACCTCTAGAATTTCTTCCTCCTACAAATTTCTAGGCTATGCTTTCCCCAGCAACGGCGCCAGAAATGCTTGTTGGCAAATCTTAACGCACACTGGCTAGAGTAAGATGTGACAAGTATCTAGAAATGGTGGCACCTAACCAGCACTGCTTAAATGCAAGCTTGAGCTATTACTAGTATAGGTTCTCAGGTTACCCTGAGCAACGGCTCCAGAAATGCTAAGCAACGCTAAGCTCTAGCAATGACACAAGATGTACCAGGGGTAACTCTGCAAGCGCACAGATACCAATGTAGCACTTCGACCGTGGTGAGTATACGCAGTGTCGTGATTTATAGTTCGTCCAAGGGAAAGCATGCTAGAGGAGATAGCAAGGAAGAGAAATTCTATCCCCGCTAGGATCAACTAAGGTAGTGAGGTAACCAAGAAGTAGAGGATGGTTGATGTGGTTATGGATAACTCTAAGATAAATAGTATAGTGTAGCTAGGTGGGAGGACAACGAGTGAGAAAAGACTCCTATGACTCTAACTTTACTCCTATGAACCAATCTAATCTAGTAGCGGACACACACTAACGTCGCTAAACTTAACTGCTTGTTTGTTGGAAGTTGACTGCAATAGGAGGACAAAACCCCTATCCAAACAGACTCGTTTCTTATGGGCACCTACAGACCGTACCTGACGTGAATAGAACCTACTGGGAAGTAGAGGCCTGTCATGCTTCGCTGCCGCCCACTATCACGTTTGATATGGTGGTATTCAAGGGTAGGCTTTAGTCTAAGCACCATGCTTTTGCTAACTCCTACTACTCAAACTAAGTATGTGACCTAGTCCAAGCACCGTGTTACGGGCAGAGAAAACAACCCAAGCACTTAAGACTAACTTAGCTAGTATATAACTACTGTAAGACATACTAGGACACTACAATAGAATATTGCACTAAGTAAATACTGAAAGTAAATACTTAGAAAAGTAAAGGAAAAGTAAATATATTAACTACTCAAAGTCTTACAAGAGAAAAGGTAAAGAGGAATACCAGACTCTTTAGAAGACAACTCCGGAGACTCCGAGCTTCGCTCGACTCAACTCTAACTCCCACACTAGACTAACACTGACACTTACAACTAGAAAACTAGAGCTACATTGGAACACACCTCCCTTTAGACAGGGTGGATGCTGCCTCTATTTATAGGGAGAGTAGAGGGGATGCCACGTCAGCGATTCATGTGCTTCACGCTTTTCCACCCTTGGATAAACCATCATTGGAACCGCCTTAGATGGACATCCAAGATCATCTGCATGTGTTGCCAAAATCGGTGGAGTGTAACCAACCTTAGGTGGGCCAACATCATAGGTCGGTCGACCTAATATTTTGTGAGGTTTGGCCACCTTGAGACTTCTAGAAGGTCCTGGAGGTCGATGGAGTGGAGCTGCCAGGTGGGACCCACCAAAGGCTGGTCGGCCAACCAAGATGGTGAGGTGGGCCCACCAGCCTTGCTACATTGTTGTCCCCATCTGTCCTGGAGTGTGTCTTGTGTTCATCTTCGGTCTGGTTCTGGTGGGTCCATGGATCCTTTTACCTCCATCTTTCACCCTTGAATAGAAACACAAGTGTGATCTGAGCGTTGAGATGGACTTGAATGTGTTGCCTTAGGATCCTGGAATTGAGCCACCACCTGGACCACCCCAAGTGTAGGTCGGCCGACCAGGACTTGGTGGGTCCAGGAGCTCATTTTCCCACAAATGTAAGTGTACCTGCATCCAAATACTTAGAGCACAAGGGGAACCTCTTAGTGATAAAAGATGCCTATGCTATGCCATTCGTCCATTATTTCCGACCTGTTGATGGTGTTTTCATGTGTGGATTTAATAGCTTATCCACTGTCAAAACAAACCCTTCTTCATTTGGGAGTGGATTGACATTGCCCATTTTTAGGATGTAGCAAGGTGACGTCCATGATTTCCCATTGGAGGGGATCCTAGTGTTTAGCTTGAGGGAGGATGGGATCTTAGTGTCATCATTAAGATACCCTTTGGCAACTACACAATCCGGTTGGGTGTCATCCCATCCAATCAAGATCCCAAACTATGAGACTACTTTTGTAACATGCTGTGTGAGCCTGAGATCCTCAAGATAGGCCAGAATCAGCACCATAGCTTCACCGTCGATGACAAAGGCTCTAGCATTCTCCGCCTCATCGTGACAAATGAAGTGCATGTTATAGTTACTGAAATTGAAGTTTGGTCCCAAAAACCTATCATGCTCAAAAGGATTGTTGAACTTGACAAAAGCATCACCAAGGGGGCAAGGGGAGATCTCGATACAGTAAATTTGGTGAACATCCCTGAAGAAGGACTTGAGCTCTTTGGCAAGTAGATGGAAGTCATGCTTGTGAACAAGAAGCGTGAGCCTTGTGATTGCCAAGTCCTCATTGGTCTTGTTGTAGCATCCAATGATAAAGACTTCATGGCGGAGGAGAGAGGAAGGCTAGAAATCATCCAACACAAAGCCCTTGGGGACGAAAGGCCTAGGGTTGGCAGCAAAGTTCACCATCGGAGTCACCAATGAGGGTTTGTGAATAATGGATTGGGGAAACAATGTGGCGGAGTTTGGAAGAGTTGCATCCGGAGGACTCAAGGTGGGGGAGCATATAAACTTTTGTAGTGCCACTTTGGCTTCCTTAATAGTAACAGACCGGAACTTTAGGGATTTGGATTTGGAGAGGCAAGATTTTCAGGAGTGGCCATACTAGAAATAGAGATTACATCTCAACTTGCCAGCGTAGTCCTTTCGATCATGGCCTAGGCCCAAGCAACGTCCACAACGGTTTAAAGGTCCAACAGCTATTTTGTTTATATCCGACAAATTAGCCCCTTGATTTGGAGGTGCTCCTAGAGATATGGTCAGGTTGGCCATGCGAGATTTAGGCTTCCAAATAGAGCAAGAATGAGAAGACTATTTTGACAGGTTTGAATTTGAATTCAAAAAAATAGGATTCTCCTTTGTTCTAGGGGGATGAATCATGTTACGAAAATGATTCGGCATAGTTCTTTGGGTATTGTAAGCGCTTGAATACTGTTTTTCTAGGCTGGGGAACAGACTTAACTATGTTAGCAAAACTTTTCTTCCCAGACAGGCCTTTGAGAGGGTTGGATGATTTATAGGATATAGTCCATTCGGCATTTTGTTTGTCAAGCCAAAGATTAAATTCTCTAATCTAGTTTGGACCACCGTTTGCCCAAAGGTAAAAGAAGATGACAAAGGTTTTGTAGGAGAAACTTTTTAGATTTTTTATCATAAACCCAACCTTTTTATATGAGACTGAGAAGCAATACATCCATCCAGACAAGTGTTTAACATCAAAATCATTGTTGCAACCCCCCAGGCATAATTGCAGGAGAAGCCCAACTAAGTCTTCATTTAGATAGATGGCAGAGCAACCAAAACTTGCAACTAACTTGAAGGATGATGGGGATTGAGGAGAGATTGGACTCACCGAATAGCCAAAGCACTGGAAAACCAGGCTGCCAAACTTGAGTATAGGATCGAACGTGATGTCCGATAGTCCAGCCATGGCCACTGTCTTCAATGGAGGGCGCCATGGGAAGGGACGACGGAGGTGGAGGGTGGGGTGGGCGGGGAGGGCATCTCTGCTGATTTGTCTTTGTCCCAAGGTGAAGAAACGTCAAGATGCTGCAATGAGAATGCCCCCACATACTCCATCAGTAGGAAGAAAAGCCACATTGTTTGCAATGTCCACCCCAACCGCGTCGATTAACAAATAAGGTTCTAGATGCTAATTTTTTTCGCTTGTAGGCAAACAACAGTAACACCGGTAGACACAATTTGGCAGCGAACCGATGCTCTCTTGGCCCCATCATTTAATCCTCTCACGTTTCAACAAAGCAGATTGCAGTTTTAGCCGACATAATGGGAAATTGATTCCACTGGATCACAGCGAGGTGCAGCCAAGTACTCTCCCAAGTACCTCTTCTTACAACAGTTGAAACTGGGGAGGACCGAAGGCAACACAACCAACAGGTCCAAGTTCTCCCCCACCCTATATCCAAAGATTACAAGTTCTCCGTCGAAGGCTCCCAAGCCAGCAGGCGTTCAACCAGCGCCACCGAAGGCTCCAAGGCCAGCAGGCATGCAACCAACAGTAAATAGAATCTAACGAGTTCATGACAATGACTTCATAGTCCAAACTAGCTCTAGAAACAGCTACTAACGACAGGTACATTGGACATTCGGCCTAGGCCCCCTTACCAGCTGGGGCTAACATTGGACATCTTCGACTGAAACTTGGCGCCTAGACCACCAATCTGGGGGTCTCAGTAGCAGCCTTCTTAGTAGCTTCCCTCTACTTTGTGCTCTTCCTCTGGAGCATGGTTCCATGTTCGATGAGCTCCAGAATGGCTTCCATGGTAGTTTTCTCAATCGGACAGTGATAATTAGCTTGTTGTAATGATTTAATAATTAATACTTGTAGTTCTAATATTAAGGTACTTTCAATGTAGAAACCATCTATATTAATTATCCTGAGAGAATAAACATTGAAGAAATGGTTTATAAATGAGAAACTGTGTCTTAACGCGAATAGATGGTACTAGAAGCATTGGTGGCTTCTTTTCGTGCTGACACCAATCGTTAACTATTTTGCAAAAAAGCCCTTCAAGCTTTTAGAATCAACCCGCAGTCCAAACCTTTCTGCTCCTGGCCTCTCACCCCGCAACCCAAGCTTGATGTCCCGATCTGTCGATCCCTCTCTCCTCCTGCCGCCGCCGTCTCTGCACCTCCATCCCTCGCTACCGCTTCTCCCTACACCTCCTTCTCCATATTGCCTTCCCTAGCTCCCCACATCTTTCTTCCTCTTCAGGCCTTCATCCTCTCACGATGACTCAGCGACGAGTGGGTGCGGAAATCGGAGAAGAGGGGGCGTCCACGCATCCTGCCTTCGTGGCTTCACTTGTGGTGGAGGAGCACACCAAATCTATGTAGGAGGCGGTGTCTCATCCAAGGCTCTCATCTGGAACCAGATCGAACCGGCGCCGGCGCAGCACATGATGTGGAGGTGCATGGAGGTGACTAGATCTACAATTGTATTCTATGGCGGCATGAAGTAGCGCATGGTGGTGAACCTGATGGACTGTAACGGTGTGGCCGACGGTGAGGGTGTGGCCCTCGTCCACTGTGGGCACATGTGCTGCAGTGACCTGCAGCACCAAATTCTCAGGTCTGTTCTTGCGCCTCCCAGAGTGTTCTTCTATCTTTGTTGAGAGATAAATAAGATGCGCCTAAAATAATTATGTGTAATAGGTAGCCATTAGTTTCTTATGAATTGGTATATTGGTATATAAATTTATTGTTGTTTGGTAGTTTGGCTTCCTCGTTGATATAGAATCTTCTTTATTTCTTTTTTCTATCATGGGACAAGCTGTACAGCCTTTTCTTTTATGTTAATAAAGTTCGGTAGGGGGCTGGCACCCCTCCTGTTTATTCAAATTGATATAGGAATTTATATTTTGAGTTTAATTTTTCAGCAATATCTCTGGCGGCACACTAGGCATCCATCCGTCATCTCCACTGACAAGCCACTCATTTCCCTCCACGCCGATGGCAAGACGCTACTCCTCTGTAGCACTGGCATGGTGTTACGAATGCTTCGCTGCACAACGAGGCTACCATGACAACTCATCGAAGGGAGGATGACATCACTGTGCTGCAGGACACGCATCCAGCTAAGGTGGTATTATTATATGCATCAGGTAGGTGTATGAACATCTGTTGATGCAAAAGCTGATCTGCAAACACAAAGGGCTAATACCCGATTTAAACGTTAAGGCGTGCCAGCCGATTTGACCTTACTATCGGCAAAGGTGGTAACTCGAATACTTTGGTCCCGACAACAGCGATGCGCACGGATGCCACGGCCAAGAGGTATTCACGCGGAACTTGAGAATACGCCGAGCTTTAGTCGACGAACTCCTAAGAACTCGTAATGAAAAGGAAAAAGTATGATGAAGTCGTCGAAAAGTAGATGCTAGAATATGAATAAAAACTTGTGTTTGATTGATTGATAGATGTGTGTATTACAATGCCCTAGGGTCTACATTTATACCCTGCTCAAAGAGCTACAACCAGACACGACTAGAACTCGAATTCCAAATTTAAATAGAATCCGTCTACAAAACGATTTAAACAACTAAGGAAGGCATGAAACAATCCTTCCGTGACAAACTGGGAGACCTCCACCAGCCAATCGGCAACCTTCAGGCTTTTCTTCCGCATCATCGGCAGACCCCCTTATCGTAGTCATCGGCACAAGTTAACACCGACCATCGGCACAAACACACCACCACCTATGGACTTAGTCGTATTCGACTATCCCTTCATCGGTAACCATCTTCATCGGCAACTTCTCCCGCAGACCAAGTACTGCCACCGCATCTTGCCGACCTGCACTTTACCGATCCTGGATACGTGTCCAAAAACGGTGTCAACACATGCCCCCCAATTTCGGAGTATGAAACTATTAATGCTCCGAAATTCTCTGTAGTAATGATGCCTTTCCGCAATTAATGCTCCCTATTTGGTAACCGACAGCCTCAATCTGAACAACTCTAATCCTATTCCTCCGCAGACTCCTCGAAATCCTCAACTTCCTAAACGGACATCGCCACTTCAATCGCTCATCGGCAATGTTACCGTTACAGAAAGCTGCCGATGGACTGACCAGGACATCCCGTACAGTGACGTGCCCTATCCTCCCCAACGGATATCTCCACTCTATCCGTCCATCGGCAATATTACCGTTACAAGGCGTTGCCGATGGACCGATTAGGAAATCTTGCATAGTAAAATATCTCCAGATCATGACCGCTTCCTGTCAAATCACCTGTGCAATCTCTTGATTACCGTGCGAACAGTTACCATATCTTCCTGAGTATCCTCGGATTTCACGGATACGGCGAAGTGATAAGTCAGATTTACCCTTGCCCATTTCGCCCTATAAATAGTTCCTTCTCGGGTACTCCTCCTCCACCACATCATTCTACAGCCCCAACTCTGCTTCTCTGGCGGCAGCGCTTGTTCAAGAGCTCCAAGAACTCCAGCGAAGGCTTTTCTCCACCAATCTCGAAGCCTCCAATCTTCTTCCTTGCGAGGAAAATGGCCATCAACTTCACCGTCCCTGAGGTTAGTCTATCACCCCATCTCGTGTTCTTTTACCATGTCCTGGTTCATCTGCGATTTATTTTACTGAGCATCCTCCTCTTTTCTCTTTTTGTTCTTGTTCTTCCTTTTTCCCCCTAAAAACTATTAGGGTCTATCCAACAAAATAGTCATCCCTACCGATCAGCCACATCTTCAGTGTCTTGGTCCGCTAGGGAACCCAGATCCCATAGATTTGATTAACGCAGAAACAAACAGGATCCCTTTTAGAGCCGAGAATTTTTCCTTAGATCTATGGAAGGATACCTTTCGCTCTTGGCCCAGCCCGACCGTAGGATGGAAGGATTGGTTCTTGAGAGTCAGCCACTCAAATGAAGTCCAGTGGGCCGAGAGAAAATTGGACCAATGCATCAGGTTGTCCATTGCCGATATGCATAGGAATGAGTCATTGTTGATAGCTGCATCATACTTCTGGTCAGACACACTCAACGCCTTTGTCTTTGGCCACGGCCCTGCTTCCCCCACTCTTGTCGATGTGGTTATGCTCACCGGCCTAGACGTATCTTCTGCCGATAGCACCCACTTTTTTTATACCGCGCCTAGTGCCAAAGTGGAAACCCGCTCCATCGGCAGCTGGTCCGGGTACATTCAGAAGTACCGCAGAATGGGGCCCGTCAACATAAAAGAGCAAACCACCTTTCTGAACATGTGGCTGGACAAATTTGTATTCTGTGGCCGATCGGCAGGACTGACCTCTGTCTACCTATCGGCAACAGAGAGACTGGCTAACGGTGGCCGATTTCCCCTTGGCTGATACTTGCTTGGCGCTGCCTACCATCTCCTCCACCAGGTAGCTAAGAAACTCCTGCTCGGCCAGTCCATCGGCAACTTGGGGGGTCCCTGGTGGTTTATCAACATGTGGCTCAGCCTCCACATGCACAAGCGCCTTGTGTTCGACCTCTTTGCACAGCGCTTCCCCAGGGATATAGCTGAGAACCATGAACTGGATGAAGAAGAATCGGCAACTCCCTCCTCTGAACTTTGGCGAGGCTGCCATAGTTCTGCCCGGTACAGGAGGCAATGCAGACCAGGTCAGCCGATTCTTCCAAACCCTGTACGAAGGCCTGACCAGAGAACAGCGAGCATGGATGCCCTATGAAGATCCAGACACCATGTTACCTTTGGTCTTCCATCCATTCAACAATGCTCTTAACAAGGATGACGATGTGATGATGGCACTGATCACCCCCAGAGTTATACCAGTGAACTTCTTCGGCAGTGGGAAAACCTCTAGGCAAACCTATGAGTTTTACAACCCATCGGCACTAGCTCGTCAACTAGCTTTCGGCCAGCTGCCGATTGCACTCTGTTATGCCGATGTGATAAAACCCAGGGAGGTCATCACTAATCTCCTCGAGTGGATCCGAGTGGCCTAGCTAGCACCAAATGCTGATACAGATGTATATCTATCAGAGTGGGTTCCAGCCCTCTTTATTACTCAGGTATACAAGCAATGGTGGGAGGAGTGGAAGGAGCACTTGTTCTGCAGATCGGCCCTTACATATGGTGGCATGATCGATCCTCAGTACAAAGTCCCCGTCAATACTGTAAGTAACTCCAAACCGATGTTCAAATCCTTTTATTCTCATTTTCATCGGTAACTTACTCTTTGTGTGACGTTGTAGGTTGATGACACTCCCCCATCGATCAGCAGGAGCGGCAAGCCGATTGAGCTGTTCCCATCAGGTCCGATCTCTTCAATCGGCAACAACGCTCCCACTCTGGCTGCCATCATGCACCGAGGTGTACGCCTCAAGAAAGTGACTACCAAGAGAGCCAAGGTATCTCCATCGGTAGCTGCCTCCACCTTAGCACAGGCTTTCAAGGTAATTGTTTAAATCTTCTCATCCATACCGATTCCACTCTTACATCTGTTATATTTATACTCACGAATCCTTACTCTTGATGCAGCATACCGGCGCATCGGCAAGGACCAGAAGTAAAAGTGCCGATGCCCCCCAGTCCAGCCAGCCGAAGAGGAAAGGTGTCAAGAGTACCAGAGCACGAGCAAAACGCCAACGAGTAGCAACGCCTTCTCCTCCCCCAGTATCTCCAATCCCGGTAGAATCTTCTCCCTCCTCTCCAGAAACACAGATGCAGCAGGTACCATCTCCCCCTCATCTGCCAGAAGCACCTCAAGTGGAAGAACTCCAACCAGAGGAACCTCATTCAGAAGAGCCTCAGCCTTAAGACACATCGGCTGATGTAGGCGAACAGACTACCGATCCAGCAGGCTTGATCATAGCATCGGTAGTTTCCTCCATCCAAACAAGTGTTGTCCCTCCTCAAGGTAACATACTTCTATGAAATTATTGCCGATGAACTTATCCTTTCTGTCTTATAACTATCTCTGTTATTTTTCAGCCGACATAGTCCCATCGGCACCTCTAGCCGATCAGCCTATAGTTCCACCGGCATCTTCCAGTCAAAGGCGAGAGATTTCCTTGAAACAAGTAAGCCATCCCACCTCCATCGGTATCATTTGTCAACATTTGACCATGCAATGACTCACTTTATCCTTTTTTCAGGAACAAGATTCTCCCGACAGTCCGTTCTCCTTCGCCATTGACATTTCTGAAGACGAAGGTGAAGAGGCAAGTTCCTCTCGGGCAGTCAGAATTACATCGGCAGAAGTCAGGGCAAGGTTAGAAGAGTTATCAGCCCTCCTTCACCAAGACACGGCCCAGCTGGTTGATGACTCCGACCCAGCCAAGGCTTTGTTCAAGACCCTCAGAGGCCAGATCCCTGCCGATGCTTAAGAAATCCTCTTTCAGGCTGCACACCTAGAAAGCCGTCAGCTGTAGTACCAGAGGGCTGCCCAACGATCTTGCCGATAGAGCCGCTCATGCCCAACTGTCTGAAGAGATGATGAAAGTGAACCTCCTTGCCGATGAGAAGCACAAGAACATCGGCATCTTACAGTCTTCAGGAGACGCATTGAAGCAGAAGATTTCTGACCTATCGGCGAGAAGAGAAACCTTGTTGGCAGAACTCAAGCAAGTAGAGGATGCCCTATCCCAAGCTCGACAAGAAGAAAGCCAACTGCCGGAGACAATCAAGCTTCTCGAGCAAGAGCGGAATGTCCATGGCCATAAAGCACTGCAGTTGAAGAAGAAGTTGAAGCCGGTGGAAGGTTCTGCCGATGAAGACATCAAGGAGATAGAAGCAGCCAACCAAATCCGCCTGCGTGCCATATCGGCCATCCAAGCGCTGCTAAACATGTGAGCTCTTCATCGGCAACACACTTGCCCCTCTCTGTTTTCCAGCTTTCCTAATATTTGGTCCAGCCGATAGGACTGTTATCGGCGCCTTTTAAAAACACTGAGTTTTACCCCCAGACACATTTTGATCCAGCAGATAGGAATGTTATCGGCACATAACTTTATGCATTGACCCATATGCTGGGGTAGTACTTCTTCAAATATTTGCCATTTAATGCTCTGGGAAATTCGACTCCTTCGAGAGTCTCTAGAATATAGGCATTACCAGGAGCCGATCGACTTATCCGATAAGGACCCTCCCAATTGGGAGACCACTTCCCAAATTTTGAACTTTTAGTCCCGATCGGTAAGATTAATTTCCATACTAAGTCTCCATCGACAAACTCCTTAGCCTTTACTTTCTTATCATACCATCTGGCAACTCTCTTCTTATTCTCTTCTATGCTCATTAAGGCTCTTAGCCGATGTCCTGCTAGATCATCTAACTCGTCTGTCATCAAGGTAGCATAATCATCGACAGCCAATTGATCCTGAAAAGATAATCGCCTAGATCCAGTCTTAATTTCCCAAGGCAATACTGCATCGTGCCCATACACCAACTGATAAGGTGAAACCTTGGTCGATCCATGACAAGCCATCCGGTACGACCATAAAGCTTCGTTTAACAATGTGTGCCACCTCCTAGGATTCTCCTCAATCTTCCGTTTAATAAGCTTGATAATTCCTTTGTTAGATGTCTCGGCCTGCCCATTAGCTTGAGCATAATAAGGAGAAGAGTTTAACACTTTAAGAAGAGTTTAACACTTTAATCCCCATACCGATTGCAAATTCGTCAAATTCCCCCGATGTGAACATAGTACCCTGATCGGTAGTATTTGAGGAATCCCGAATCGGTAGATAATGTGCTCTTTCACAAAATCAATCATATTGGCCGATGTAACTTTCTTTAAAGGAATAGCTTCAACCCACTTGGTGAAATAATCGGTGGCAACCAAGATAAACTTATTCCCTTTGCTTGGTGGTGGATAAATCTGGCCGATCAAATCAATAGCCCATCCTCGGAACGGCCAAGGCTTGATGATAGGATTCATGGCCAATGCGGGTGCTCTTTGAATATTACCAAATTTCTGACAGCCTTGACATCCTTTAAAATACTTAAAGCAATCCTCAAGTATAGTCGGCCAATAATACTCATTTCTTCTATTCATCCACTTCATCTTAAAAGCCGACTGATGTGCTCCACATACTCCCTCGTGGATTTCCCCCATCAAACCCTTAGCTTCATCATCACCTAAGCACCTGAGAAGAATCCCATCGATAGTTCGGTAATATAATTCACCTTCAAGGAGCACATACTTGGTAGCTTGAAACCGAACACGCCTCTCAACTTTCTTAGATGGATCCTTCAAACAATCAATGATTTCTTTCCTCCAATCATCGGCACCGATTGCCGATATTGCATCAATCATAGGCTGATATCCTGAGGCATGCTGAGCCAACCGATTGGCCTCTTCATTATGCAATCGAGGAACATGCTCTAACCGGAAATCCTTGAATTCCTTTAACAGTTGCATACTCCTCTCATAATAAGTTATCAAGACTTCACTTCAGCATTCATAGCTCCCAGCTAATTGATTTATAACCAGCATAGAATCCCCGAAGACTTCAACAGCATCAGCATGAACTTCCCTCAGTAATTCCAAACCCTTTATCAAAGCTTGATACTCAGCCTGATTATTTGTGGACGTGGCAACAATCGGTAAAGAAAACTCATACTTCCTTCCCCGAGGGGAAATTAACACTATGCCGATCCCTGCCCCCCGGTCGCACGTGGATCCATCAAAGAAAAGCGTCCAAGGTACAATTTTTAAAGTCTCCACTGTACCGCAATGTTGGGTTACAAAATCGGCCATAATCTCTCCCTTAACCGCTTTAGCCGATTTGTAACGCAGATCGAATTCTGACAGTGCCAACATCCACTTACCAATCCTGCCACTCATGATCGGCAATGATAGCATGTATCGGACCACATCATCTTTGCAAATAACTATGCATTCGGTCGATAGCAAATAATGCCTTAACTTAATACAGGAGAAGTACAAGCATAAGCACAGTTTCTCAATAGCCGAATACCTGGTCTCAGCATCAATCAACCTCCTGCTTAAATAGTAGATCACACGTTCCTTCCCTTCAAATTCTTGAATTAAAGCCGAACCGATGACCATCCCATCGGTAGACAAATACAATCTGAAGGGCTTCCCTTGCTAAGGTGGAATCAGAACCGGAGGATTTACCAAATAATTCTTGATTTCATCTAAAGCCAACTGTTGCTCTTTCCCCCAAACAAATTCTTGATCGGCCTTCAACTTGAGCAAAGGACTAAAAGCACGGATTTTACCA
Organism: Sorghum bicolor; assembly: GCF_000003195.3. Lineage (NCBI taxonomy): Eukaryota > Viridiplantae > Streptophyta > Magnoliopsida > Poales > Poaceae > Sorghum > Sorghum bicolor. The sequence goes on along the minus strand of NC_012873.2, from coordinate 20,774,451 downwards.
AACAAATTAGATATAAACCTCCTGATAAAGTTTACCTTGCCGATCAAGGACTGGAGCTCAGTCTTGTTGGTGGGAGCAACTATTTTATTGATGGCATCAATAGATCTTCGACTAATTTCAATTCCCCTCTGATGCACCATGAAACCAAGAAATTGTCCTGCCGATACACCAAATGCACACTTATTGGGATTCATCTTCAACCCATGCTTCCTTGTACATTCCAATATTTTTCTGAAATCGGCAAGATGCTTTGTAAAGTCTCCAGATTTAACCACCACATCATCAATATAAATCTCCACCAGCTTACCGATGAACTCATGAAATATTAAATTCATAGCCCTCTGATAAGTAGCACCAGCACTTTTCAAGCCAAAGGTCATAACTATCCACTCAAACAACCCGACATGACCAGGACATCTAAATGCAGTCTTTGGAATATCTTTTTCAGCCATGAATATTTGATTGTACCCTGCATTGCCATACATAAAGCTGATAATCCGATGTCCAGCCGTAGCATCAACTAGCAAATCGGCAACTGGCATTGGGTAACCATCCATCGGTGTAGCCTTGTTAAGATTTCTGAAATCAATGCAAACCCGAAGCTTTCCATTTTTCTTGTAGACTGGAACCACATTGGAAATCCACTCGGCATACCGACACTGCCGAATAAATTTAGCTTCAATCAGTTTGGTTATTTCGGCCTTAATATCAGGAAGAATATTAGGATTACATCGGCGAGCTGGCTGCTGATGTGGCCGAAATCCAGACTTGATAGGTAACCGATGTTCAACAATCAATCGGTCCAAACCAGGCATCTCAGTATAATCCCAAGCAAAGCAATCTTTATATTCCTTCAACAAATCGATTAACTGTTGCTTACACCCAGAATTTAACTTAGCACAAATAAAAGTAGGTCTAGGCCTATCACCATTACCTATATCTACTTCTACTAGATCATCGGCCGATGTGAACCCCTGGCCTAATTTTCCATCATCGGCGACCCTATCCATTAAAAACCCTCATCAGAACCGACTGCTTGGATCGGTGGAATTTCATAATCAGCAACCTTGAGAAAATCCTTTTCCCAAACTTCTCCCGAGATACACCTAGTTCTTTCATAGGTGTCTGCCTCTGCCGATGTGATGACGTAAGAAGAATCTCTAGGGACAATCTCAATCTTGTCACCTACCCACTGGACCAAGCACTGGTGCATCGTAGACGGGATGCAACAATTGGCATGAATCCAATCTCTTCCCAACAGTAAGTTATAAGCACCCTTTCCACTGATCACGAAGAAGGTCGTCGGCAAGGTTTTGCTGCCGATGGTCAACTCAACACATATTGCTCCCTTGACCGGAGACACGTTTCCCTCAAAGTCCTTTAGCATCATATCGGTCTTGGTCAAATCTTGATCTCCTTTCCCAAGCTTCCGATACACTGCATACGGCATGATGTTGATAGCCGCTCCACCATCGACTAGAATCTTGGTCATTGGCTGACCATCCACTCTCCCTTTGACAAACAGAGCTTTAAGGTGTTGCCTTTCATCGTCGGCAGGCTTCTCGAAGATGGCGGTCATCGGATCCAGAGCCAACTGAGCTATCTGGTCAGAAAACTCCAACTCGTCATCACTAGATGGTGCAAGGAACTCCATCGGCAACATAAATACCATGTTGACATCTGCCGATGGACCTTTCCCCTTAGGGTCTGATTGTTGCTGATCCCCAGACTGGCCAGAGTTCTCGCCCTTGCTTAGCTCTTCTCGTCTTTCGCGCTGCAGCCTTCTCTTTTGCGTCCTGGTCAACCCCTCTGGACACCATGGAGGAAGTTGCTGCTGCCTTACCGATGGACGATGAATTTCCCTTGACTCCATCCGATAAGTATTGGCATCCCTGCAAAATATGAACTCATCGGGAACCCGAGCATTAGCCATCTCTTCAAGTTCTTCCTGGTTCCTAGGGAAATATCCAACACGATCGCCGAGCCTGTCGTGCACACTGAGCCTGCCCCCCAGCCGATCGTGGACAGACACTCTCCCTCTAATCGGCCCATTAAATCGTCGATCGTCATCGTGATAGCGCCGATCACATCTATCATACCGATCATAACCATTGCACTCAGGACAATCTCTGACAGTAGGAAGCTTGATATTTTACTCCCAACAATGAATGAAGAACGGGCAATTCCAGTGATCCCTATGCCGATTCCACTCCTGTCGGCGTCTTTCCTCCTCCTGACGATAGTCCTCTTGCTGGCGCCGATACCGATCCTCACGTTGCTGCCAAGTCTCCCGAGGCCTTCTATGAGTTATCACAATACCAGATCGGGGAGGCCTTCCTGAGTTAGTTCCCTCCTGTATCAGACCTTTTCCCTTCGCATCGGCAGTAGTGATCTGATGCTGAGGATCTACCGATGCACTTCTTTCAGCTGCTTCTGATGTTAAGACCTTGGCCTTTCCCTTAGCATCCAGCGTGTTTGTTGGGAAAGGATGTTGATCAATCTTCATCGGCTTCTGAGCTTTGGAGCTGTCAAATTTGATCCTCCCTGACTCTAAAGCCGATTGTAGCTGTTGCCTAAAAACTTTGCACTCATTGGTGCTGTGAGAAGTTGCATTGTGCCATTTACAGTACTTCATCTTCTTTAATTCTTCAGTCGATGGGATCACATGATTTGGTGATAGTTTGATCTGACCCTCTTGAAGTAGAAAGTCAAATATCTGATCGGCCTTAGTGATGTCAAATGCGAACTTCTCTGGCTCTTTATGCCCAAAAGGGCAAGACATCGGCTTCTTGTTTTTCACCCATTCTGCCAAGCCGATGACTGGTTCTTCATCAGAGTCTGAGCTTGCCGCTTCATCCACAAATGACACCTTTTTGTTCCACGCTCTCTTGGGTTCAAAAGGCTTGATATCTTGATCAGAAATCCTCTGCACCAAATGACTTAAGCTTTCAAACTCCTGAGATGCATATTTGTCCCTGATGTGTGGCAATAAACCCTAGAAAGCCAAATCGGCTAACTGCCGATCATCTAGAACCAGGCTATAGCACTTGTTCTTGACTTCCCATAGTCTCTGCACAAAGCTCTCAACCGATTCATCATTGCGTTGCTTCAACCTGACCAAATCGGTGATCTTCTTCTCGTGAACCTCGGAAAAGAAGTACTTGTGAAACTGCTTTTCTAGATCGGCCCAGGTAATCACTGAATTAGGAGGTAATGATATAAACCAGGTGAACGCCGATCCAGACAATGATGACGAGAACAACCGAACCCTTAACTCGTCCCGATTAGCAGCTTCTCCACATTGGATGATGTACCTGTTGACATGCTCCATAGTTGATGTATCATCCTGCCTAGAAAACTTAGTAAAATCCGGCACTTTGTACCAATTTGGAAGCGGGATTAAATCATATGCAGGAGGATACGGTGTCCGATAAGAGTAAGTGTTGACTTCGGGTTTTATCCCAAATTTGTTCCTCATTACTTCAGCAATCTTATCGGCCTAATAAGCATCGGCATCTTGCCGATGAGGTGGTTGCGGATCTGGCACCTGCTGGTAAGCTTCCACGTGTCTGTGCGGTGCACGATCTGCATGGAACATGGGATTAATAATATGGTGTGGCAGAACCTCCTAAGTGTTTGGCCCACTGACACCTGTCATTGTCCCAAGGAAAAGCAGCAAGCGCATAAGCAACTGGAGAATGAAAAGAACTTGAAACGGCCGCTAGAGAGGCATGATACTGACAGGAACACCGTGACCACGGGAAGAGCTCCACGGTGGCGGTCCCGGCCGGAAATTGGAGAAGAAAGAGAAGCTCCGGCGATTGAGCAGGTTAGAAGGTGAGCTAGGGGGTGCGCTGAGCTCGCAAGGATGTGGCGAACATTGTGGAGTGCTCAATTTCGCTTGAGAGGGATTGGGTGTGGTGAATTTGAGAGAGAGAGCCGTCGGGGCTCTTTGGTCGTGGACAGGGAAAACGTGCGGCGCCGTCCGCGCTGGTGCTCAAGGGGAGGAGGAAGCGAGCCCAGGGCGTCCACGTCGCCTGACGGCACTGGCAGGCAAGCAGCTGCGTGCTCGCACGCATGCGCGCGGCGCTGCCTGCGCGGCGGCTGCGCTGGACAGGGGGCCGGTGATCCTCATCGGATCACTGTAGCAACCCCTATCCTCTCCTTTCTGTCCCTTTGCAAATTTCGGCCAAAATTTGAACTGAAGCCAAATTTCCACCAAAATGAGAGTTGTGCAAAAATTTATAAGCTACAAATCATATTTTGATGACCAAGGCTAAATCTGAGTGGAAATTGGTTAATTTGGCCAAACAGTTTGAAATTCAAAACTCAATTCAAGGAAATTCAAATTTTTGAATTGGGGCATATCAGAATTTCCAAAATTACTTTTGATTTTCCACAACAACTTGAAAAACTCCCAACATGAAAGTTGTTCAACTTTTTGAGCTCTACAACTTTCATGTTGGTCACTTTTCAAAATTCCAAATAGCTTTTGAATTGGAGATTCAAATTGGAAAAGGGGACACTTTTTGGAAATCTGTATTTTCAAAATTACTTTGAATTTTATATTGAAACTTCAAAAACTCAAAACACCAAAGTTGTACATCTTGACAAGATCTACAACTTTGCTTTTGAAGTCAACCTCAAATTTTGCTTGGTTTTTGAATTGTGCAAAAGGAGGCAATTCTAGGGTTCAAAAATCAGGGTTTCCCCCCCCCCAATCTTTCGGAAACCTTTCACCCTAGGGTTTAAGCAACCAACACACACTTTAATTCCCTAAGCACATTCAACCTAATTAAACTTATTTTAAGTTAATGCATCAGGGTGTGCTTAACAAATATGTTGTGCAATGCTGATGATGACATGATCCAAATTTTAGTAACCGTAACATCGGGGATGTTACAGCCCTTACCCTTAAAGAAATCTCGTCCCCGAGATTTAAAGCCTTAGGGTACGTAATGGAAAAGGAAATTTGTCAAACTATTTCATCTCCAACCTTTTCATAAGACAAGAAGCTGGGGAAGATTACTCGATTATAAACATATATGTACACTAATTACATGGCTTTGGCTACTCTTTCCTTCATTAGAGTACACTTCCTATTTATTGGATGTTGTCTTGAAGAGAAGCATGGAACTCTAGAAAATTCTCCATCAGATAATCTTCAGATTCCCATGTGGCTTCCTCTTCAGAGTGCTGGCTCCATTGCACCTTGTACCACTTGGTAGTTGTTCTTCGAGTAATTCTATCTCTTTGGTCCAATACTCGGATAGGATATTCCGCATAAGTTAGATCTGGTTCAAGTTCCACATCTTCAATATCTTGAACTTGGTCTGGTACTCGAAGACACTTTTTCAGTTGAGACACATAAAATACATTGTGTATCCCGGATAATCGTTCGGACAGTTTAAGGCGGTAAGCTACCTGTCCACATCGGTCAAGAATTGGAAATGGACCAATGTAACAGGGTGCTAACTTGCCTTTAATGCCAAAACGATTTACTCCCTTCATCGGGGATACTTTCAGATACACATGGTCACCCTTGGCGAACCTTAATGGTCGACGTCTTTTATCGGCATAGCTTTTCTGTCGGGACTGAGCAATCTTCAAGTTATTTTGAATTTGTTTAACTTTGTTCTCAGTCTCTTTTACTAAGTCAACCCCGAAGAACCATCTTGATACTCTCTTGGTAGCTATTGTTGTAAGAAAACTCTGCTAGAGGCAAGCAGTCATCCCACTTATCTGGAAAATTCAGGGCACAAGATCTTAACAGATCTTCTAGGGTTCGATTCACCCTCTCGGTTTGCCCACCTGTTTGAGGGTGGTAGGCTGTACTGTATAAAAGCTTGGTGCCCAAAGATTCATGTAAGCATTTCCAGAACTGGGAGACAAATTGTGTGCCTCTATCTGACACTATTGTCTTTGGCACCCCATGCAGACTTAGTATACGATCAAAGTAGATCCTAGCATAGGTGGAGGTATAATACGATTTCTTTACAGGTAAGAAGTGTGCTGTTTTGGTGAGACGATCCACAATGACCCAAATAGAATCAAAGCCTTTGGCCGTCTTGGGCAACCCTACTATGAAATCCATACTAATATCATCCCATTTCCATGCTAGAATAGGCAAAGGTTGCAATTCTCCAGCGGATTTGAGATGAATAGCTTTGACTTTTCAGTAGGTATCGCATTGGGCCACATAGCGAGCTATTTCTATCTTCATTTTTGTCCACCAAAACCTTTGCTTTAGGTCCTGATACATCTTATTACTTCCCGGATGAATAGAATACCTCGTGGTATGAGCTTCATCCAGGATTTGTTCACATAGCTCAGGTACCTTTGGAACCACTAACCGGTTCTTGAACCAGATTACTCCTGCATCATCCACCTTAAAGTTTGTGGGTGCTCTATTAGAAATTTTCTCTATAAGATATTTCATGCCTTTATCCTCTTTTGTGCCTTTATGATTTGAGCTTCGAGATTGAAATCAACCGTTAGATTGGCAAGGCTTCCTTGGGAAATCATTTCTATCCCCAGGTTCTCTAGCTCTTGGCACAAGGTTATGTCTTTAGGCGTCACTGTTAAGCAATTACAATGAGCCTTACAACTGAGGGCATCAGCTACTACATTCGCCTTGCCAGGATGATAATGCACCTCAAGGTCATAATCTTTGATTAATTCTAGCCACCTTCGCTGGCGCATATTAAGTTCAGCTTGAGTAAAGATGTACTTCAAGCTTTTGTGATCTGTGTATAGATGACATGTGTTCCCCAACAGATAATGGCGCCAGATCTTTAATGCATGTACCACGGCGGCTAGTTCAAGATCATGGGTCGGGTAATTCTCTTCATGTGGTTTAAGCTGCCTGGAAGCATATGCAATTACTCGACCCTCCTGCATTAGCACACAGCCTATCCCTATTCCTGATGCGTCACAATACACATCAAAGGGTTTTTCAATATCTGGTTGGGCTAAGACAGGTGCAGTTGTCAATAACCTTTTCAGAGTCTGAAAGGCTTGCTCACATTGAGGTGACCAAACAAATTTTGTTTGATTCTTGAGCAAGGTTGTGATTGGTTTGGCGACTCTTGAAAAGTCCGGGATAAAGCGACGGTAATAACCCACCATACCCAGAAAACTACGGACCTCATGTACCGTAGTCGGGGGTTTCCAATTCAACACATCTTCTACCTTGCCTGGGTCTACAGCGACTCCCTCCGCTGATAATACATGACCCAGGAAATGAACTTTGTCCAGCCAGAACTCACATTTGCTGAACTTGGCATACAGTGGATGCTCCCTGAGGTGAGTCAGCACAATCCTCAGATGTTCAGCATGTTCTTTCTTAGTTTTGGAATAGATCAGAATGTCATCAATGAAGACGACCACGAATTTGTCCAGCTCTGGCATGAAGACAGAGTTCATCAAGTACATGAAATGGGCCGGTGCATTGGTCAACCCAAAAGACATTACCAAGTATTCATACAACCCGTAACGGGTGGTAAAAGCTGTCTTGGGTACATCTTCCGGCCTAATTTTAATTTGGTGGTACCCTGATCTCAAATCAATTTTTGAGAATACTTTGGCCCCGGCTAACTGGTCAAATAGTAAGTCAATACGGGGCAATGGGTACTTATTTTTAATCGTCACCTCATTCAGGGGACGATAATCGACACACAGCCTCAACGTTTGATCTTTATTTTTCACGAATAAGGCTGGGCAACCCCAGGGAGAGGAACTGGGCTGAATAAAACCTTTCTACATCAACTCTTGTAGTTGGGTTTTTAATTCGGCCAGTTCTTTTGGCGCCATTTTGTAGGCCCTTCGAGATATTGGGGCTGTCCCTGGTTTCAATTCTATACTGAAGTGGACATCCCGGTCCGGTGACAGACCTGGTAAGTCTTCAGGAAATACATCCGGAAAATCCCGAACTACTAGGATATTTTTGACTGCAGCCACATTAGTGGCATGAACCTGCCCAATTGCCCGTTTGGGAGTAACTAGCTGGATTAGAAGGTAAGAATTCTCATTGAGCAATGGGATTTTAATGGTTCGATGCAAGGTATCTAGCACAACCCCTCGTTGTGCCATCCAGTTCATGCCTAATATGACATCAATCTCCTGGTCTTTAAGAACAATCATGCTAGTGGGAAAACTATGCCCACCAAATTCGATGGGTATCTGGTGAACCATTTCTTTAGAACTCAGCCGTCCTCCTGGCGACTGTATATAAAAATGATCTTGTGTTTCCCCAATGGGTATGTCATGCTTTAACACAAAGGTGTGATTGATGAATGTATGAGATGCACCAGAATCGAAAAGTATTAAAGCAGGATGTTTCGCGACAGGAAACGTACCCATCATTACGGGTTCACCCTCCGGGATCGTCTCCACCTCCGTATGGAAGACTTGTCCCACTTTCTTCGCTGGTTTACCCTTTTGCACATTTTGTCCTTTCTGAGCCCCAGTCCTGAATTGGCTCGGCTGGGGTTGGCCCATGGGTGGCCTTTAGAAAGTGGGGTTGGTTTGGCGGGGGTAGGGGCACTCTTTAGAAAAATGCCCAGGCTTACCACAATTGAAACAAGGATAATTGTGGCTGGGCGGAGCAGTGGGGCGAACACCTCGGGCGTTCGGCTGGCGTGGTGCAGTGGCGATGGCAGTAGGTCGAGGATATACCTGCTGCCCTGGTCTATATTGTGGAGGGGAAAAAGGACCACGATAAGGTGGCGGAGCTTGAAAGCGTCCGTGGCCCTGCAGATGATAAATGATTCTCTGGCGCTTTTGACCGCGACTAGAGAAGGAGGAAGAAGCAGCCTTCTTCTTGGCTTTCTATTCTTTTCTTCTGAGGCGATGGCAATATTTACCGCCTCGTAGAAGGTAGCATTTTGACAGTGGTCATCATGGTCTGAAGTTTGGTATTTAGACCACGCATGAAACAGGTCTTCTTCTTTCTATCCGTGTTCACATGGTCCATGGCATATTGAGAAAGATGATTAAACTTTGCCACGTACTCCATGACACTTTTATCGCCTTGCTGCAAGGCGAGAAATTCTTCGGCCTTCATGGCCATAAGCCCTTCAGGGATGTAATGGGCGCGGAACGCGTCCATAAACTCTGTCCAGGTAACCTGGTGTCCCGGAGCTTGGATAGCTAGAAAATTCTCCCACCAGGCACCCGCAGCTCCCCGAAGCTGCTGAGCTTCGAATAAGGGCTTCTGAGTTTCCGAACACTGAATCAGACTGAACTTGTGCTCCATGGTCTAGAGCCAGTCATCCACTTCTAACGGCTCATCAGCCTTGGTGAATACCGGGGGCCTTGTCTCGGTAAAGTCCACGTACCGAGCTTCTCCGTCCCCATTGTGCTGTGCTCTGAAGTTTGGGGCGGGGTGTGGTTGGCGTTGTGCTAACTCGCGTAGCAAGCGAGCGTTGTCGGTAGTGGCACTCAAAAGAACAGCAATGGCATCAGCCAGAGAAGGTGGAGCAGGTGGAGGGTTGGGAATATCCTCCCCTCCCTGCGATGTCCTGGCTCCATCAGATCCTCGTGTACGCATCGGCATCTGCTACAAGAGTCATATGTACTCGTTACCACATGAAATTCATAACTTAGAACATATCTTACATACTTCCATTTATTTATCAAACATCAGTTCAACACGCTGGAAATAAACGAGTACAACTTTTAAAAGAAAGGACACTATACTACAAACCCGACCCTACTACGGTTGACTAGGAATCCTACAACGACGTTGCCCGCGGCTTCACCGAACTAGTTGGTGTGGCCAGAGCTGTAGCCCGGGTCATCATTGCCATCATCCTGATTACCCCCCGGGTTGTCGTCACCGGAGTCGGATTCCTCCTCATCACTGAGGCCTTGGTCGGGTTCCCCATCGTCCGCCAACTCTCCATCCGTGTCCATCTCCCCTTCACCTGGGGGTGGATGGAGCTGATGGTATAGATCAAATGCAACATCACGGTATTGCATTGCCAAATCATTGACGGTGTCTAAATGGTGTGCCAGCTCAGGCTTCTCCAGCTGTAGCTGGTCCTCCCGCTGCCACGCGACATCCCTCTGCGCGGTGACACTGGCCGTCATCTTCACATACAGATCTTTAAGGTACTTGGTCTTGTCCAGCTTCGCCTTCATCCGAATCAGCTCGTGCCTGTGTGCGCTCCTGGCCTCCTCTTCTCGGGCATTAGCGGCATTCCTTTCTTCCACCATACGATACAACATCGCCTCGCAGTTCTCGGTGGCTTGTGTTTGCTTTGCTAGTTGGGCTTTAAGTTCACTGATCTCCATGACGTTGTACATCCTTTCTCTCGTCACTTCGGTCAGCTCGGCGGACAACCTTTCCACCTCCTGCTGAGGCGGTGAACGGCTACTGCTTGCTTGATCGCCTCGCGGGGCCAACTGATGTCTGGGGACCCCTTTTGGACCAGTCCTCTTGCGCGGGGTCTGCTTCTAGCGGCCCATCCTGTAGAGGGTAAGTTTAGATTAGTAAGGGAGACCTTAAAGGTTAGCAAGAATGGGATTGATTCTATACAACCCACCCAAAACAAGGAGGAAGGAATTTAACCAAGTGATATATCATGATGCATGCACGAACTTACGATTCCTATCAACAATTCATAACGATATTACTTCATAAAATTTTTTACAACATAGGGCAATACTTTATGTCGCTCCTCCAAACCAACTCAAAAATTCTAACAAAGCCTACAGACAGGGGTAAGGTAGGACTAAAGCACTTGGACTCAAAGTAGGCCAGTTTATAGTATTGGATCCAAATGGATTTTGAAGTTTTTCAAAAGATACAGCAGTCGCCTTAGCAACGAATGCTCTGATACTAGCTGTGGCAGAACCTCCTAAGTGTTTGGGCCCACCGACACCTGTCATTGTCCCAAGGAAAAGCAGCAAGCGCATAAGCAACTGGAGAACGAAAAGAACTTGAAATGGCTGCTAGAGAGGCGTGATACTGACTGGAACACCGTGACCACGGGAAGAACTCCACGGTGGCGGTCCCGGCCGGAAATTGGAGAAGAAAGAGAAGCTCCGGCGATTGAGCAGGTTAGAAGGTGAGCTAGGGGGTGCGCTGAGCTCGCAAGGATGTGGCAAACGTTGTGGAGTGCTCAATTTGGCTTGAGAGAGATTGGGTGTGGTGAATTTGAGAGAGAGAGCCGTCGGGGCTCTTTGGTCGTGGACAGGGAAAACGCGCGACGCCGTCCGCGCTGGTGCTCGAGGGGAGGAGGAAGCGAGCCCGGGGCGTCCACATCACCTGGCGGCACTGGCAGGCAAGCAGCTGCGTGCTCGCACGCATGCGCGCGGCGCTGCCTGCGCGGCGGCTGCACTGGACAGGGGGCCGGTGATCCTCATCGGATCACTGTAGCAACCCCTATACTCTCCTTTCTGTCCCTTTGCAAATTTCGGCCAAAATTTGAACTGAAGCCAAATTTCCACCAAAATGAGAGTTGTGCAAAAATTTATAAGCTACAAATCATATTTTGATGACCAAGGCTAAATCTGAGTGGAAATTGGTTAATTTGGCCAAACAGTTTGAAATTCAAAACTCAATTCAAGGAAATTCAAATTTTTGAATTGGGGCAGATCAGAATTTCCAAAATTACTTTTGATTTTCCACAACAACTTGAAAAACTCCCAACAAGAAAGTTGTTCAACTTTTTGAGCTCTACAACTTTCATGTTGGTCACTTTTCAAAATTCCAAATAGCTTTTGAATTGGAGATTCAAATTGGAAAAGGGGACACTTTCTGGAAATCTGTATTTTCAAAATTACTTTGAATTTTGTATTGAAACTTCAAAACCTCAAAACACTAAAGTTGTACATCTTGACAAGATCTACAACTTTGCTTTTGAACTCAACCTCAAATTTTGCTTGGTTTTTGAATTGTGCAAAAGGAGGCAATTCTAGGGTTCAAAAATCAGGGTTCCCCCTCCCCCTAATCTTTCGGAAACCTTTCATCCATACACAAAATAAACACACTTTAATTCCCTAAGCACATTCAACCTAATTAAACTTATTTTAAGTTAATGCATCAAGGTGTGCTTAACAAATATGCTGTGCAATGCTGATGATGACATGATCCAAATTTTAGTAACCGTAACATCGGGGATGTTACATCTGGCCACCAACCTACTGACCACCGAGCTGCTGGCCACCAACCTGCTGACCACCGAGCTGCTGGCCACCCAGATGTTGACCACCAAATTGCTGACCAGCGATCTGTTGACCGAGATTCATCGGCTGATTGACTGCCCCTTGGTTCTGAAATCCAGGGTATATCTGGCCTTGCTGAAATCCTGTAGCCTGATGATTCTGTTGGGACATTTGTGGAAAGACTGGTTGCTCAGGCCATCCACTATTAGCGTTCATCGGCATAGAGCCTGCCGATGACTGGTAATTGGGCATGATCATTGAATTGACATACCCTGGCTGAGTCATAAACCTCTGTTGCATCAGCATTGAATCTGCCGATGCATTAGGCATTTGGAACGTTGGAGCTTGAGAATTTCCAGTGTAAGGCCTTGCAGTAGTAGTTGTAGTATACTGGGGACTCTGATTCATCGGCATATTGGGGGGTGCCGATGTCATAGGAGCCTTGCCTCTCATGTCAGCCGTCTGAGATGTGCCAGGTGTCTTCAACAAGTACTCCGGGGGCATACCAAAACCCCACCAGTTAGGAGGAGGGACTGGACCTGACATTGCCGATGCCAACAGATCTGTAGTAAGCCTAATCTGCTCATCTGAAGTCGGTGGATTAGTCATCAACGGCGTAGATTGTGCATTAGTGACTCCCAAAGTGCTTGGAGGAACAGTAGTCTGGGTACCCGCAGCGGCTGTAGCAGCCGATGGAGCTGTGACCACCGGTGAGTCTGGCTGATGATGAGAAGGGCCCATATAATTCGGTGGCAACTGTCCCTCTTTGAAAGTTCTAGCCACGGCATTGAAAACCGTATTGGACAGCACACCAGCTTGGTTGATCAAAGCACGGTTAATAGCATTATCAACCATATCTTGAAGTTTACCAGGATTGGCATCAAAAGTAACCTACCGAGGCATCGACAGTGCTTCCTTCTAGATCACCTCGCCGCTCCTGTTTATGCTGAAGGACCTCAGGCATTGCTGCTTATAATCCTCCATGGCTTTAGCAATAGCTTGCTTCTGCTCATCCATGACATTGGCTTCCGTCACGGGGATGACGTTCTCTTGATCAAACTTAGTAGTCAACAGGTTGATCTTGATCTTGAATCTTGTCCCACTGGGCGTGCCAAAAGATGTGTTGATGCAAAAGCTGATCTGCAAACACAAAGGGCTAATACCCGATTTAAACGTTAAGGCGTGCCAGCCGATTTGACCTTACTATCGTCAAAGGTGGTAACTCGAATACTTTGGTCCCAACAATAGCGATGCGCGCGGATGCCACGGCCAAGAGGTATTCACGCGGAACATGAATACGCCGAGCTTAAGTCGACGAACTCCTAGGAACTCGTAATGAAAAGGAAAAAGTATGACGAAGTCGTCGAAAAGTAGATGCTGGAATATGAATAAAAACTTGTGTTTGATTGATTGATAGATGTGTGTATTACAATGCCCTAGGGTCTACATTTATACCCTGCTCAAAGAGCTACAACCAGACACGACTAGAACTCGAATTCCAAATTTAAACAGAATCCGTATACAAAACGATTTAAACAACTAAGGAAGGCATGAAACTATCCTTCCGTGACAAAATGGGAGACCTACACCAGCCAATCGGCATCCTTCAGGCTTTTCTTCCGCATCATCGGCAGACCCCCTTATCGTAGTCATCGGCACAAGTTAACACCGACCATCAGCACAAACACACCACCACCTATGGACTTAGTCGTATTCGACTATCCCTTCATCGGTAACCATCTTCATCGGCAACTTCTCCCGCAGACCAAGTACTGCCACCGCATCTTGCCGACCTACACTCTACTGATCCTGGATACGTGTCCAAAAACGGTGTCAACAACATCTATATATATATTTAGCCATTTAGGAGTGTTTGATTCTCTTGGTAGCGATTAGTAGATGTTTAAATGGGGTTTGGGATTCAAGATAAGACTATAGGTTGGTTCATCATCCAACTCTTCTACTACTCTAAGTTGCTAATTTTATTTTGCCTGGGAACCCCAAGTGGAGGTTTCCATGGGCCAAGTTGCTAAAAACCAGATGTGCCTTGATGATATGGCCTCCAAGCTACTCTGTTGTGTGCTAAGTATTGAACTGAATAGTTCAAGAGGTGTTCTTATTGATTCATAAACCGTTGGAGTTCTCCCTATGTCTATGCTCAATTTTCTTAATGTTGATCAGTCAATTACACGTAGGTTGCCATGTACTTTTGTGTCTAATACTCTCTAAGTACGGCTGAATTTGTATACTCTAAATACTGATTCTTTGTCATAAAATCTGAACAAATTATGATTTTGGTTTCTTGGAAGCCTTGGGGAGCTTGTATGCACACATAACCATTACATGTAATTTTCATTAATCCGTGATGATAATACAAGGTGGTCTTCTCAACCATACAATTGAAATAAATAGGTTTGAACTGGATATGTTATTCAGTATGGACTTCAGGCTGTAAATGAATATAGAGAGTTAAAGATTTTCAAGCCATATAATTTGAAGGTGAAATAGGCCTAAATTGGATTTTTTGTTGAGTCTTGATCTGGATTTCAAACTCCAAATGAATATAGACTTGAGCTTGAACTAGATATTTTATTCAGTATGGACTTGAGGCTGTAAATGAATATAGAGTTAGAGATTTTCATACCATATGATTTTAAGGTGAAATAGGCCTGAACTAGATTTGTTGTTGAGTCTTGATTTGGATTTCAAACTCTAAATGAATATAGAGACTTTGACCAATTGAGCTCCAAGTAGCCAACAGGACTAAACACTTGATCCGTAATGGCAGTGCCAATTAGGTTTATTAAATCATTATTAGACTTTTGGAGTTTCTATATGGTAAATTCAAAGTGAACAAGAAAATGCTTGCTACAAAATTTGATTACTTGATCAGCTTTATTGGTGAAATTCTGCATTGCTGCTTGCAACATCGTGTTTGTGCTATGTCATCGTGCCTATGCATTTGATTAATCAAGATTCTGACAACATCCAACTACTCTAAAGTGTTATTTCTGTTTATAGGTGCAGCGGCTGGCCATTTTTTCGGCCAAGCTGTGATGTGCATACATAGGTTATATTTATTTGATGGTTTTTTGCAACCAGCAAGAGACTTTTGTGTCTTGACAACAATATTAGCTGCTAAACAGAGCAACAAGTAAAGCATTTGTTTAGTTAACAATTGGTGTGATTGGATAGAAACGAGTTCGAGCAGGCTAAGAAACAGAAACAATACATAGAAAAAAAATCTTAGATACGCTTATACTTATTCAACATAAAATTGTGGCTGCAGGTTTATAAAAGGTTCGAGCCACTTAAAACGAGGAAGGACCCAAGAACCTTTACTGGTCAAATCAAGAAAAAATAATCTTCATATATGGTGTCAGTTTCTTGGCCCCATTGTACCATTTAGAATGGAATCTTTACACAAAAATTACTCTAGGGAACATGGAGCATAAGAAATTATTGCACTTACTTTTCCCCAATGTTTGCAGATTTGTATGAGAGAATAATGATACAAAAGCAAGATGAGTGGAAGCGGCAGCACAAAGATAAGAAGAATTTAAATGCAGCCATTCAACCATTGCTAATTGAGCTTTGACTACTGAACTTATAACTACCATTCTTATGGTGATGTGAGGATCAGTACAGTTCAAAGACTGGTTAAGGCTGGTTCTAAATGCTATGATAAATTTCTCTTATTTGCACATATAGAGAGTTACTTGTGTGGTTGTGTTCCTATGATTTTATGGCGCAAACTAAACATAAATATTGGTTTGATATGCTTGAACTTGGAAACTGAAGTTGTTGCTACAATGGCACTACTAATAGCAATGTATGTACGTAATATCTTAGTGTTATTGTATTTAATTATAAAAGCCTTGTCTACTGAGTATAGACTCATCTTTTTGTTCTTAAGACATTGTAGGGCGCCCGAAGGGCGTCTGATGTTCTAGTGCAGCATTAGGAGGGCTACTAGTTTGGATTAGAAGAATGGATTGGATGGAGGGATGAAAGAGCACCACACGAAAATTCTGCTTTGCGAGGTGTGGTTTCCATGGGTAGTTTTGTAGGCTTTGAATGCTATCCAATAGTTTCTACATGAGAGTGCCCTTAGTGCTCATAAGTACTAGGATGTTAATTAATGCATGATTTTGTGTTAAGTAGTAGGAGCAATGTTAATTAACATAGTATATTTTATTAACTACTCTCTTCATTCTAAATTATAAGTTGTTTTGAGTTTTTCTAGGTACATGCTTTTTTATGTATGTAGATATAGCCTAAATTAGGTGCATAACAAAAGTTGTGTATCTAAAAAAAGCCAAAATAACTTATAATATAGAATGGCAGAAGCAATTAACATGGTAAGGTTACTCTTAATAGATGTTAGTGCATATATTATTGGTGTATGATTATTTTTGTATTTGAAGTTTAGATATCTAATTAGTTAAATATTCTTATTCGTTCCACTTTTGTCCATCCAATCAACATAACATTTTTTCCAACTCCCAAAATACACATGGATAACCGGTTCCTAACATGGATGAAACCACCTCATCACCCTACCAGCAGAACCACAACACCACCATCATGGATCTGGGGAACCTCCAAGACACACCGTCACACAACTTTTGTTATGCATTGGGCCATGGAAAGAGCTTTTCTCAAACAAATGCTAGATTTGGTGGGGAAGAGAATATATATAGTGTCGCCACCACTCTATTGAGATCTCATGTAAGGTTTGGGCAACCCGCGATTGGACAGACCGATGTTGAGGTTGATGATCAATGCCTAGCACCACCATGGAAAGGGTTCTAGAGAGAGATAAGAAGTGGAGAACAAAGACATAGTGCATATCTAGCATTGCCATGTATATAATATATCACCTGGGCTTATTTGGCTCAATTTCTTGCAACTCCACCGGTTCCTCCAACACTAGCACTGTAGCAACATTGTTCACATAAGCTTTTCTCTCTCCTCGTAAAATGAATATAGGGCTGGAAGAATTCATGATTTATGGATCCTCCGATACTACAGTGTGGAGCCAGAGAAAACCTGGTCAAAAGGGGCCTTAACCAGGTTAGAGTTTTAAATGCATTTTGAAATTTGTGGAGCTAACTAGTTCTAAAAATACACATCGTGATAAGTTCATAGACCACTCTAACCTTGTTCTTTTCTACCCAAACCGAAGGGGCTGGAAAGGATTAGGGTGGATTTAATCCCCTCGAACCCTCTTGGTTTGGGGTAGAAATGAATAAGGCCTCAATACATATAGAGAATATGGTTCTATTAGCATCTTTGACCCCGTGCCATTGTTAGCGGTCAGTTAATCAATAATACAACTTTTTTCTTATTAAAAACTATTTTGAGCTTCAGAGTTCAGTGCATGCAAATGAGATGAAAAAAGAAATCGATGTTTGGCACGCTGACCGCGTGGCTTTTGCTGTAGGGATAGGGAATTTGTAGCTTATCTTCAAATCAAGGTCTTGTTTAGTTCACCCCGAAAACCAAAAAAATTTCAAAATCTCTGTCACATCGAATCTTGCAGCACATGCATGAAGCACTAAATATAAACGAAAACAAAAACTAATTGCACAATTTATCTGTAAATCGCGAGATGAATCTTTTGAATCTAGTTGGTACATGATTGGACAATATTTATCAATAAAAACGAAAATGCTATTGTACCGAAAATCAAAAAAAATTCGAAACTAAACAAGGCCCAAACAGTGCAAACCAACTGTGGTGCCACATTCGCTAGTTAAGAGAATTTCTAGAATCCGAGGATCAGCGCGCATTATGAGCTAGACGCCGCCTCAGTTAGTGGCATGCTCTAGGCGACAACTCGCCGGGCAGGAAGCATCTACAGGTCAGCCGCCACGTAGCATTATACCTATATGCTTGAATTATTGCTAGAGACGTGAGAATATTAAAAGGCAGAGCAGCACCGAAAGACCCATGTGCGGACAGCATTTTCTTCAAATTGCACAAAGAAAATACACCCTACTAAAGCGAAGCCAGAAAAAGGAAAACGGGAATGTGGCTGTCTTTTGTACGTCAAAAATGTTCTCTTATAAATCAAACCCAAAACAAATCATGTAACCTAAATTCTGACCCAGAAACAATAATAATAAAGGTACAAAAGCATGACGCACAGAAACCTATAGTTGCCATTATATGACAAAAAAACGATTGATTAGAAAAATGTGAAGGACGGATACAACATTATGATAACTGTATCTTCTTCAAATAAACTGAACCATGTTAACCTTAAAAAGATTCATATAACGTGTATCCCACTCAACCACTGGAATATTAAACAAGAGTGACTAGAGCCACTCAAATATTAAACAAGAGTGACGAGATCCAGTAACATCCAGAACTCTGATTTCCTTTTCCAATCAAGAGACGAGACCACAATTTCCAAAAGGATAAGATGACACAAATCACAGCATATTAACAAGGAAAGCATTATCATACTGAACTGGCTCTCATTTTCATGGGTAGGAAATAGGCTAACCAAACCATACTAAGTGTGAACCGAAAAAATAATATAGGCCTCAATGTTGCAAAATATAATCCAGCAAATTCATTTCCAATCCCACAATTCTTTGTAATAGAAATCCATTACTTATTGCATTTGCAATCCCATTGGGTGAACGAACGATTATCTAATTCTGGAGAAGACTCTATGGTGCATGCCGGATTTACTGATTTTACTGTATCATATATGGAGGGAGTAAATGGTAACTTCATATCAGCTCAACATATATATAGCATACAGGAGCCCTGTTATAGATTCAGATAAGGAAAATACAATTTCTCAAACAGGGGACCTAGTAGGGAACATGAACGATCACAATTATCCACCAAATGGAACACACGATGAGTTATACTTTCTATATAGCAGGACTTGACAGAAAACAATGCAAAAGCATGGTCACAAACAGTACAAGCCAGATGAAACCCCAGTAATCATCTGATGACATAACGGTGTTCAACTCTAATCATCTACTCAATTGTGCTAACAAAGGTTAGCAAAACCTCAGAAAAGATAATTTGGCTCGAAAATTGATTCATGAACATCTAAAGTTGTATGCGGGTCCGTAAAGATAATGTGGCATGAATATATACCACTAGACATGTTAAATGTTGCAACTTAGAGCACAGGTGGCAACAAAACCAGGGGAATGAAAAGTGAACAACAGTTGCTCATTGTGTGGGTACTGTGGAAGAACGACATTGCAATAGAAAGTAGAAATGGGTAATATTTAGCAGATATCAAATTGCACTGAATTATTCCATGGATGAGATGAACGCAAAAGGCATTAGAACAAAATCGGATCATGCCCAACCAAATATATCATATTACACAAAGGGAGAGGAATCAGTTCAGTTTTAGTCCCATGCTTGCTATATCACCAAATGGACTCCCCACGATTATTGGGCACAACAAGTGCCTCCAAATCCTTGTACACAGGACTCACCGCCCGTATCACACAGCATAATTCACAGTGCCATCACCACGAGTACCATCGCAGATATTCTTCAGCCATGAAGATGTAGAGAGAATGGTAACCGTCACAAGAAGTCAAGAACAGAATGATACATTTGTTTTATACGTATTATACATACGTTTAGTTTACCACCATGGCCGGGCCGAGGCAGCAGAGGATGGAAAGGGACCGTGCGTGGAAGAGGCGGATGATCAGATCTTGTCGATGTCCTCGTCCTCGAACTGTATATAGTCATCCTGCGCGCCGGCGTCCTCCTCGTCAACGACGCCCTCGTTGAGCCTGACGTTGTCGGGGATCTCGCCGTAGGCCTTGAGCAGGCGGGCCTCGTCGTTCATGTACTTGAGGATGACGTCGGCCTTGTCGTCCTGGTAATCGCGCAGGCCGACGAGGACGATGTCCCCGGCGGCGATCCACACCTTCTTGTGCATCTTGCCCCGGATGTGGCACAGGCGCTTGGTGCCGTCGATGCAGAGCGCCTCGCAGCGGCCGTTGCCCAGCATCCGCGTCACCTGCGCGTACTCCTGCCCGTCCTCCTTGAACACCAGCTCCCGCTTCTCGTCGTCCGCCTCGTTCTTGCCCCGCTTCCGGTTCTTGCCTCCCTTCCCCTTGTTCTTCGGCATCGCGTCGCTGCGCGAGGAAACCCTAGCCTAGCGCGGCTTGATCGGAGGACCGGTGGGGAATTTGGCCGCGAAAGGTTTGGTCGGGCGCTCTGCAGCTAAAGCTTCGTCGCGGTCGCTGCTTTTTGGTTTGGTTGATTTTTTTTATAGAAAGAAGAAGAAACAAGGCCCCGACGAGCACGGGAGGAGATGAGAGCCGTTCGATCTAACGGGTATGAGGATTTTGACGGTGGGGATGGGTCCTCTTAGGCCCACCACCGGGCCCGACGATCGGGTGGGGAATCCTCGGGTTTTCCATTGTGGCCTTGTTTAGTTCCAAAATTTTTTTGTAAATCGACACCGTAGCAATTTTGTTTGTATTTGACAAATATTGTCCAATCATGGACTAACTAGGCTCAAAAGATTCGTCTCGTCAATTTCGAGCAAATTGTGTAATTAGTTTTTATTTTCTCCTATATTTAATACTTTATACATACGTCTAAAGATTCGATGTGACGGAGAATCTGAAAAATTTTGCAAAATTTTTTGGGAAGCCTGTCTTTTCGGTTGACTGGAGAACCGGATAGAATTTTTTTTTACTTTTAGCCTAAATTTGAAATAAAAATTTACCTGCTTATGAAAATATTTTCAAAACTAGACCGTTTGGACCCGCCACCATGCATGGCGGGGCAAACGCACAGAACCCCGCCATGCATGGCGGCGGAGTACTACTGCTGACGTGCATGGTGTAGTAGTACATCTCCTGACGTGGCTAACACGTGCCGGGGTACCTGGCAAAGAGTACCCCGCCACGCATCATGGCGGGATGCAACCCCGCCGCGCATCATGGCGGGGTGCTCCCTGTCTGACAAAACAGCCCACTCCCTACTTTCTCTGCGTTCTCTAGTGGCACTTTCGTTAATTTATGGTAATTATTGTCTGTAAATTGCACTAATTATACAGTTTACCTGTAAATCAAGAGACGAATCTTTTAAGCCTAGTTACTTTATAATTAGATAATTTTTATTAAATAAAAACAAAATTGCTAAAGTGTTAAAATCTAAAAAATTTTTGGATCTAAACAAGGTCAGTCTATAGTGTGTATGTGTGGAGAGAGAGGGGTCAGGCTGCGCTTGCATGGGTAACATCAGCAGTCTAGGGTGTTGGACCTTGTTTAGTTCCCAAAAAATTTTGTAAAATTTTTCAGATTCCCCGTCACATAAAATCTTTAGACGTATATTTCTAACTTCAAATAAATTTATTCAAAAATTAGATTTAAATATCTATCTAATGAAACTAATTTTATATTATAAATATTTAATCAAAAAAATTTTATAAGAAGCAAAAACGACAAATATTTAGGAATAAAAAGGTAACACGGTACAACTAGGCTACAGTGCTGCGCAGTGTGTGCTACAGTGCTGCGCAGTATGCTGCTCCACAGCTACAGTAGTGCAAGTGTGTTGTACTGTGGTACCTCTTTATTCCTAAATATTTGTCGTTTTCGTTTCTTATAAAAAAAATTTGATTAAATATTTATTAAAAATATTAATATTTATAATATAAAATTAGTATCATTAGATAGATATTTAAATCTAATTTTTGAATAAATTTATTTAAAGTTAGAAATATACGTCTAAAAATTTTATATGACGGAGGATCTAAAAAATTTTGCAAAATGTTTTGGGAACTAAACAAGGCCCAACACATGTTGCGCATGCGAGCGCAGCCTATCCCTCTCTCCACACATGCCTGGCCTTGTTTAGATAAAAAAACTTTTTAGATTTTAACACTGTAGTAATTTCGTTTTTATTTAATAAAAATTATCTAATTATAAAGTAACTAGGCTTAAAAGATTCGTCTCGTGATTTACAGATAAACTGTATAATTAATGTAATTTATAGATAATAATTATCATAAATTAACGAAAGTGCCACCAGTGAACGCACAGAAAGCAAGGGATAGACTATTTTGTCAGACAGGGAGCACCCCGCCATGATGCGTGGCGGGGTTGCATCCCGCCATGATGCGTGGCGGGGTGCTCTCTGTCTGACACCATAGTCTATGCCATGCTTTCTGTGCGATCACTGGCGGAACTTTGGTACGTTAGCAGTAGTACTCCGCCGCTATGCATGGCGAGGATCTGGGCAATCGCCCCACCATGCATGGTGGCGGGTCCGCACGGCCTAGTTTTAAAAAGATTTTCATAAGCGGATCAAATTTGAAATATGTTTCAAATTTAAGCTAAAAAAAAATTCACCGGATAGGCGGCGGAAGCGTCAGAGTCCATGACAACTGGGGCAGCTGACGTGGATCCGATCGATCCACAGTCCAGAGCATCGTCGAGACCTCGTGCTGTCATGATCCATTTCAGTTTTATTGTAAGTTGTTGTTAGGTGATGTGATCATCATGGGATAGAAATTTCTATGTATCCATGTAATTTACATTTGAATAATTTGAATTTAATTGACATATATTGAAATCGTGAATATGATTCATTTATATGGTACTACCGGACACAAAGGCTTTGAAACGACCTAGATTTTTCCAAAGGGGGGGAAAATCCACAGATTCGAATTATAATGTGATAATTCAGAAATTGAGCCATCACATTATCATATATCAGGTGTTATCATAGTCATACATCGTGAAAAACAAGATTACAACACATTTTCTTTACAACTCTTGATCAACAAGCCTATTACATCGTTTTTCTAGCGGAAACACACGCGAGTCTTTATCAGAGTCGATGTAGCGCGTCCGCGGTGAAGGCTCCTCCTTCACGGGCAATCATCAGAGTCGGCGTAGTTATCAGCGGGCGTAGCCTTCATCTCCGAACCAAACTTGAGCGCATGAACGAGACCACCTAATCCTTCTATTCTCCGTGGTTCTTATCGTAGACCACGTTCAAGACCTGCTAAACAATTTTCAGTACGATTTGTACTGGCCACTGGCTCCCACCCTATGCTTTTGCGTAAGCTTTGTGGTAAGTGGAATGCAAAGGGTAGATCAAGAGGCCTATAGATATGGTTGTAGTCTTCCTATGCAAGTTCATCAATATTTTATAATAATAATTCATCAAGTTTTAATCCATCTCATCCACACATCCAACCATCCATCCCATCACACACATCTCACCACACTCTCACTCTCTAGGCGGCAAGTATGACTCCCGCTCGTGCCTTGCCTCAACGGCCAACGCCGGATCCAACACAAACCCAGGGGAAGGTAGAAAGGACTCCTCTCACTAGTCAAGTGAAGTTGTACTTAGGAAAGGTCCATAGCCAACGAATCGGCATATGTATCGATCGATCAACCAAACTCTACAGAGGTTTACACTAACCACAAGATCACCATCATCGACGATCCGGCTCGTCTAGGCTGATACCGGGCTGCCTTCCAACTAAATACAATGCCACCCTACCACTCAGGACTAGGGCCACACCAGAGTACCACCGGCATACTGAGACTGTGAGGCGTAGTACCGGGCCCCAAAGGTCACTACGCTGTCTTAGGAGGGTGTGGGTCCTCATGCCCGTACCTCCCTACACTATCCGCTATCAACCTAGTAGTAGTGGCACCGCACTAGCTGGTCGTACATCCGTCCCACACCATAATAAGGCGAGTGGCGTGTAAGGCTTCCTAAGACCCGGCCCACAGAACATATCAGTCCTTGGGGTGACCAAACAGGACATCTTCACGAGAGGCCAACCGATGCCCCGCTCGACGGGACATCCGGCTACCCCGTGCTAAACAGCACCTCCCATCCCGGCGTTTCATCCCACGAAGACACTCCACTCCGGGACCTCTCCCTGTCACATGTACCCGCCACAGGTATCTCTCATGGAGAATGCCCAGGTAGCGTCCTCCGGCAAGACTTGTCCCAAGACTCGTCGTAGATCCTGCTCGGTCGACTCAACCCTCACCACACACCCAAGACACACGCCAAGATCTCCCCAAATCCATTATCATCTCATTATCCAGTTATCGGCACCACGTGCCTTATCCACTCACATCCAATCTCCCACATTGCATCACATCACAGATATAATGCGTAGTAGAAGCAGTAGCAAGTAGTATGCAGCATCTAACCTAACAGCGGGTGTGCGAGGGTTATAGGTTGCAACAAGGCAATGGCTCACAAGCATTTCTACCATGCAACCTATCTCAGTTCATTTGCATAAAAGTAAAGCACTAGCATCTATAATATTGCATGTCTTTAGGATTCTACGAGGTTGGGTGGGACGTGGCACCTGTTGAATGTCATTTCCAAGATCCACAGAGCACTTGTAGTTGCTCTCATCTGAGGTCCTTCTTCTATCTGCATGTCCTTCCTTCAACTGGTCATGATCCGATCAACGCTAACCCCGAAGCAACTACCTCGTAAGCGACAAACAAGGCGAAACAATCAGACCACTAGACCTAGAAGACTGTGAAAAGAGGCGACAGAACACTGAAGAACAACTACACTAAGAGAGCACCGAAATGATAACAGCTTGGCCCTCTCGGCGGATGTCTGATCCCTGGGCTAAAAGAAATGGGAATGGTTGTTCACTAGGTACAAGCTGGAGTCTTGGCCTAGCCGGTACTTCCCGGGTCGATCATGCCGACATGTACGGCTTTAATAACAAAGGCGTAGACCCTAACTTATTCTAAGTAAACACCACGGCTTACGGTCTTCCGATCCAAGTGTCATAGAGACTGAGGGGAACCGAAAAGACTACGAGCACGAGAAGTTCCGGTCTCTCCCAATCCATACGCCATTGTAGTTGGCGAGAGCCAAGAGAGGGTGGAACAAAGAGAGAAGAAAAGGGAAGTGGTCTACTCCTTCCAATCCACCCGCCATGGTAAGAGACGGGGAAT
Source organism: Sorghum bicolor (assembly GCF_000003195.3). Taxonomy (NCBI): domain Eukaryota; kingdom Viridiplantae; phylum Streptophyta; class Magnoliopsida; order Poales; family Poaceae; genus Sorghum; species Sorghum bicolor. The sequence continues at coordinate 20,749,306 of NC_012873.2, read as the reverse complement.
CAGCGAGAGTGACACACAAGTACACGAGTGCTCAAACTACTTGTAGGGTACCACAACCTAGGTGCACTAAATGCACTAAGACATCACCAGGGTTCTTAGCGGTGCGGTTGTCACCACGAGAACCAAAGAAATGCTACGGTCGAATAGGTACAAGCATACAAGAGTTTAAACACAAAGAACCAAAAAGGCGGGAAAAGACACGGGTTTCACTTTCCATTGATCCACTTGCCATAGCAACGGCAGGAATCGTGGGATTGGAAACAAAACATCAAACAAGCAAAAAGGGGCTCAATCCACATCTTACTGGATCGACGGGGATTGAGAACAAGAGAGAAGAAGAAGAATGGAGTCCACGTTCTTTCGACCCAACTCATCATGGAACGAACGATGGTTGGATAAAATGTGATACGACCCCACGATCTACTCCAACTCAAAACACTTCACGACCTAGGTGCTTCTGAATCGGCACAAGGTCATTCCTATAGTTCTAGTCGATGCGGTTGTCATCGCAGAAACTAGGGGAAATGCCCGGTCTAGGTGGCATAAGCATACGAGACAGATAAGATAATCGTGCGAGAATAATAGGGTAAAGCCTGATGGTTATGGCGAGGCAAACTCGTGTCCATGAGCTTCACCTAACAAGTTGGCTTCCGACTGTCCCACAAAGGTTGTCCCCTAATCTGTACCCCACTAGACTAGATCACAGAGAACTCGAAGGTGCGGGTAAGAACCGCGTCGATGACGACAACGAGTCCATGATGGCCATGTCTGGGGGACGGGAATAGGAGCTAACAAGCGTAGCATGACGAAGACAACTAAACATGGGGAGACGAGTTACGCTCGGCATCGCGATCACAGCGGGACGTACCCACGATCGAAATGATCAAACGTATTACGATCCCCCGACCGGCTCGAAGGCACGATCCAAAGCGACAAGAACCACACACAATCCGCAAGAACCACAACTTGACAAATGACCAAACAACAACACCAACACGACGATAACTCGGAGTAGCACATACATCCATAGCACAAGAGATAGAAATGGATAGATAGACCGGCACGAAGGCACAGCACAGGCATGGATATAGATAAATCATATAACAAGTGCATGACATGGATGGTGATGTATATGAACGAGTGTAGACGACAAAGTATGGACAAGTGTATGAAAGCAAGATAGGGTTTCTGTTGGCATCGGGAGTGACGCCAACTAGGGTTCGGGGCTCGACCTTGGAGCCGATGGGCTGTGGTAGCAGCTGTTGTACTTCGGATGCAGCGAAGTGGTGGTCATGCTTGGTTGCGTGGCTTCGTCATTGGCCAGTGCTCGGCAAGATGAAGCAGAGGCGAACAGCGGTGCTGTGAGGTTCCGCTCAAGGTGGCTCTAGCGTTGCGGCTTCCATGGAAAAGTGCAGCATGTCCGTGGCCTCCCTGCGACAGTGGTAGAACATGGCACGAAGGCCGACTGTTAGCCAAGAACCACGGTATGGTCTTCAGAACGGAATGAAAGGTATGACTTTGGCTTGAGAGCTCACCGGCAGAGGAATGGAGCTATAGCAAGACACTAGGTGCTGCTGCTGTCCTTGGGCGCGGTGTAGGGGCTCGGCCTGCAGCGTCGATGGAGACCGGGCACGGGCTCGAGGGCTCGAAGGCGAGGTCGGGGCCGCGGACGCCGAACAGGGTCACGGAGCTTGGGCTCCGCAGCGACATCGTGGACAAGGCTCGACGCAGTGACCGTGGCGAGGACGGGGACGCCGCGGGCTCCTGGGCGAGATCACGGTGGCGCAGCTCTGGATCAGCGTCGTGGATGATGGCGTCAGGGTGGTCCTCTGCTCAGCGTCGGGGGCAAGACGACGAGCCTGTGTCGTGGTTCGGGTCGGCAGTCACAGCTCCTGAACGCGGACTGAGCGAAGCCGGCCGGCGTCGTGAGGAGGTTCGGCCGCTGCTCACGATGCTGTGCTCGCCGTCGAGGTGGAAGAAGGCGCGCGTGTCAGTGTGGGGCTCCCTGCACTCATTCCCGAGGAGGTCGCGGCGTCGTGGCTCGGAGCAGAGGCACGGCAGCGGCGTCGCGACGAGGTTGGGGCTCCGGTGGCGTCGGCGTGGTCGTGGTTGCGATCACCATGGCGGTGCTGACGCGGTGACCATCGCGACGTCCTGGCGGGGACGGCATCCTGGTGCTCGCGGGGCGGAGACGGAGGCATCGTGGTCGGCTCGGCGCTGGCGTTATCGACGAGGAAACGCTCCGGGGTGCCGCGCTCGCAGCGAGGGCGCGACGCGCGTGGTCGGGGTGAGGTTGGTGTCGCAGCCTCGGCGCTTGGCGAAGGACCATGACGTCGGGGTCGCGGGTGCGTCGGTCGGCAAGGGCGCGCTCCGAGGACGAGGCCACGACTGATGCGAACCCGCTAGGGTTTTTGGCCTGATCTTTCGATGAGAGGCGCTAGATAACTCGATTAGTGGATGGAGATGACGTTCACGGCCCGACTACAGCCCTCAAGACCGCGCCTTAGCAACCGATAGACCACGTCCAACAGCCGTCACGATCTTGTGGAGCGCGACAACCAGCCCCTAGGGCTCCCGTCCTGCAAGCAATCGAAGAACTAGCAAGAACGAGGAAACAAGCACTGAATTTGCAAGATGAATTGAAGGTTTCAAACTGAATCTGAATCAACAATGGGGTTCCGAAGACAAGAAGACGGGCGGCTGGATCAGCACGCGCGTTTACAAGCAAGTAGCGAAGGCTAAACTTTATCTAATCAAAATCCAGTTGTTCATGGCGGCTCTAGATGTAAATAAATAGAGGGGAGGACGACCAAAGGGGTGCTAGAGTCGTCCTCTAACCCTAGGATGCGTCCCTAATGGACTCAACTTGATACATGGGCCATTGGTCCAAAATAGGGTGACGCAGCACCAAAACAGAAAAAGGTGTCAACACGAAAGCAAGGACTGCGCCCGACTCATAAGCCGCATAGATATGTGGTTGGACCCATTGGAAAGTAGACTTCATGAGCTTTCCAACAAGTATAGGAACGTCCCAGTTGGAGTCCATATGACGCCGTGGTGATCCATACAAGTTAGAGTTATTTTCCAGTCCGAATCCAACTCCCAAAACGTGTTGGGTTTGGACTCTTTGTTTCCTTGCTTTAGAAACGACGTGGTAACTTGACAGAGGATGTTGTGGATGCTTGGACCTGATCTCCAATCACCTTTGTTAAGTTATCACTCTTCCCATATGCAATCAGCCCTTGAAGTTGGTGTTGCCTCAAATTCTGAATGCAGTTGAACCTTCCCTTGCTGATCTTGTCCATTATTCCTGAGCAACACCAAAGTGCACGTGTCTCCATTGTCTAAATATGATTGACAAGAGTTTAAAGCTGAACTTACTTGAAGGTTGAGTTGACGGGCACGAGCACGAGTAAGAGGACCAGCTATAGGTTGTGTCGGAGAGGATGTAGGATATGTATCGCTGGTGGATGTAGGATATGTATCGCTGGTGTTGATGTCCTCATCATCCTCCCTTTCTTGCATTTGAGTCGTCCTCGACTCAAGCTCATCTTCCTCACCCAAATAAGGCTTCAAATCTTTGTCTAGTAGTTCTTGCACTTGTCGCTGAATTTCCTTTGTTTCCTCCGGGTTTGTCCTGTATGGTGCACGATTTGGCAAAACTGATCCAGGAATAAGATCAATTTGGTGCTCAATCCCGCATAGTGGAGGCAGCCCCGCTGGTACATCACTTGGAAACACATCAGAATACTCCTGCAAAACGTTAGCAACAGTAGGGGGCAAAGAACATTGCATATCCTCAACTGAAATCAAAGCATCCTTGCATATCAAAGCATAAGCAACAGAAGTGGATGCATTGAACTCATTAATATCTGATTTGGTAGCTATCATACAACATCCTTTCAGTTTTATCTCATCTTTGTTACCAATTACAGATTTATCATTTTTATTGCTCTTGCTCTTTGCTTTAGTAGCCCTAGCAACATCAGTTTGCATAATAGTTTCAGGGGACATAGGATGCAACACAATTTTGCGATCATGGTATAGAAAAGAATACTGATTTGATCTACCATGATGCATAGAATCTCTATCAAATTGCCAAGGTCTACCTAGCAGAATGTTACAAGCTTGCATAGGCACAACATCACATTCAACAATATCTTTGTAGGATCCGATGGAAAAATTAATTCTCACAAGTCTAGTTACCTTTGCCTTACCACTGTTGTTCAGCCATTGGATGTAGTAGGGATGCGGGTGTGGCTTGGTGTTGAGGGCAAGCTTCTGCACCATATCGCTGCTTGCCAAGTTGTTGCAGCTACCTCCATCAATGATCATGCGATAAGAACGCTCTTTGATGACACACTTTGTTTGGAATAAAATGTGTCGCTGATTTTGTTCCGCCATCTCCATTTGTGCACTAAGCACTCGCTGCACGATCAAGCTCTCATAGTGGTCCGCTTCACCTGCATTAATATGTTCTTCTATTTGATCTTCATTACCTGCATGGTCAGTCGCAAGCAGTGCAAGTGTATCCTCATCAAAATCACTAGCAGATGAGTACTCACCATCATCCCTGACAATCATAACTCGCTTGTTTGGACAGTCACGCATCATGTGCCCATATCCCTTGCACCGGTGACATTGTATGTTGCTTGTTCTACCCGTCGATGCCACGGATGAAGTACTCGCAGCAGGCTTTTGCATCGTCTTCGCAACTGAATTGGTGGGGGCAGCTCGAGTCTTGTCACTAGATGATGGAGTAGAAATACGTGTAGATGGAGTTGAAGCCACGCGTTGCTGCCATGAATTAGCCTTCCCTGCAGAAATATTACTCCTTGTGCTAGCACGTCGTCCCTGCACTTCCCTTTCAGCTTTACAAGCAAGATGAAACAAACGGGTTACGTTAGTATAATCTTTACAAGCAAGAATGTCCTGGATTTCACGATTTAACCCGCCCAAAAATCTAGCCATAGCAGGTTCTTCTTCCTCCTCTAAATTACATCGCAGCATACCCATTTGTAATTCCTGATAATATTCTTCTACACTTTTAGCACCTTGTCTCAATTGCTGCAACTTATTAATCATGTCACGTGCATAGTAAGAAGGAACAAATCTAGCCCTCATGACTTGTTTCAACGCATTCCAAGTTCTAGGTATGTTATTAGGATTTTTCTTGCCATGTTCTATCCACCAAACGGAAGCAAAATCGGTGAACTCACTAGTAGCAGCCCGAACACGTGTATCCTCAGGGAATTCATGACATGTAAACTTTTGGTCAACAGCAATCTCCCAAGTAATGTATGCATCAGGGTCACATTTACCATCAAAAGGAGGTATTTTAAATTTAATCTTACTGAAAGCATCATTATTATTGTGTACCTCGCGTCGGTGGTGGCCACCCATACCTCTACGGGTGTGACGTAGGTGACGTCGATGATGAGTGTCTTGATCATCTCATTCCGTATCAGCAGTGTAATCATCATCATAATTGCCATCCACTCGGTCTTCCTCCTTGTTTTCTTCCTTATGCTTCTCTTTGTCCATTGTGTGGAAAGCATCAAATCGCCTTAGGAGAGCAGCAAGGCTTTTGTCCACACTAGCAACGGATTCCTCCAAACTTGTGAGCTTGTTGTTTGTGGCAATCTGCGTAGCCTCCAACTGTCCCAGCTTTTCATTTGTCACCTGCAAGTCGTTATCAAGTCCCTCTGTGTGCAGCTTCACTTTCCTTTCAAAATGTTGTATGATGCCCTTAGTGCGAGGTGTAAGTGGTGTTTCGTTACCATCATCTGCCCCTGGCATGGTTCAAAGACAAAGACAACAAAAAGGCAAGTGAAGAAATAAACGCCCTACAACTACTAGGATGTAGCTACAGCAAGTCGCTCACACTCAACCTGTAACACAAGTTCTTACCAATTCTTACCTTGCTTGACAGGAGGGGTCGTCTGCCAACAAGTGTACAGCAATGGACGAAGTGTATTGGTGCTGCAGCACAAGACCTGTCAAGCTGCAGAGTATGTGGAGCTATAGGTGGGCTGAAACAAGGAACGAACTAGCACCACGTTAGTTATAAAAGCGAGCTGAATAAACGCTCAACGGTGGTACTGTGCTGGTCCTAGCCTAGACCGTGCTAGAGACGCGAGCCTGGACACAAAGGGAAAACACAGCACACCACTAGAAACAAAATGAGCAGCCCTACTGGAAACAAAAGGAACAACAATCCCCTTTTTTTGATTTTTTTTTTCTTTTTTTTCTTTATTTTTTTTTTATTTTTTTTCTTTCTCTTTTCTTTTTTTTTTTGGGAACCTCAAAACCTGATTATATAAACAAAATAGTACAAAATATCACTTCACCACTCTCACCCTCTCACTAGAGTAAGGCTGAACCTCAAAATTCAATATATCTAGCACAAGTATGAAGTGCTATCTTTCCTTTTGGATCACGTTGATGGAAACGCAGAATAGACCAACAAGTGGCTGCACCTATTATCAAGATCTACTCAAATTCCAACCCACAATAGATTGGACGCAGTTGTGACTAGATGGTGACAAGAACTCAAAACTCTAAAGGACTAAACTAAAACCAGCACTGGACACGACCGAAGAAAAACACTCATTCAACCAGCCCTAACTAAGTAGTACTAGCCACGGCACAAAGGATTTATAGGATTATGGAAAACAAATCTGCTATATTTTTTGGCTTTTTTGGACTATAGGAAAAACAAACACGAAGAATTGGAAATCTCTCATCGATAAACCTTGCTCTGATACCAACTGATGCGAACCCGCTAGGGTTTTTGGCCTGATCTTTCGATGAGAGGCGCTGGATAACTCGATTAGTGGATGGAGATGACGTTCACGGCCCGACTACAGCCCTCAAGACCACGCCTTAGCAACCGATACACCACGTCCAACAGCCGTCACGATCTTGTGGAGCGCGACAACCAGCCCCTAGGGCTCCCGTCCTGCAAGCAATCGAAGAACTAGCAAGAACGAGGAAACAAGCACTGAATTTGCAAGATGAATTGAAGGTTTCAAACTGAATCTGAATCAACAATGGGGTTCCGAAGACAAGAAGACGGGCGGCTGGATCAGCACGCGCGTTTACAAGCAAGTAGCGAAGGCTAAACTTTATCTAATCAAAACCCAGTTGTTCATGGCGGCTCTAGATGTAAATAAATAGAGGGGAGGACGACCAAAGGGGTGCTAGAGTCGTCCTCCAACCCTAGGACGCGTCCCTAATGGACTCAACTTGATACATGGGCCATTGGTCCAAAATAGGGTGACGCAGCACCAAAACAGAAAAAGGTGTCGACACGAAAACAAGGACTGCGCCTGACTCATAAGCCGCATAGATATGTGGTTGGACCCATTGGAAAGTAGACTTCATGAGCTTTCCAACAAGTATAGGAACGTCCCAGTTGGAGTCCATATGACGTCGTGGTGATCCATACAAATTAGAGTTATTTTCCAGTCCGAATCCAACTCCCAAAACGTGTTGGGTTTGGACTCTTTGTTTCCTTGCTTTAGAAACGACGTGGTAACTTGACAGAGGATGTTGTGGAGGCTTGGACCTGATCTCCAATCATCTTTGTTAAGTTATCACTCTTCCCATATGCAATCAGCCCTTGAAGTTGGTGTTGCCTCAAATTCTGAATGCAGTTGAACCTTCCCTTGCTGATCTTGTCCATTATTCCTGAGCAACACCAAAGTGCACGTGTCTCCATTGTCTAAATATGATTGACAAGAGTTTAAAGCTAAACTTACTTGAAGGTTGAGTTGACGGGCACGAGCACGAGTAAGAGGACCAGCTATAGGTTGTGTCGGAGAGGATGTAGGATATGTATCGCTGGTGGATGTAGGATATGTATCGCTGGTGGATGTAGGATATGTATCGCTGGTGTTGATGTCCTCATCAACGACCGAGGCTCGGGGCGGGTCGACGTCGCGAGGGGGTAGAGTGGACCGGTGGTGGTTGACGGCGCCGGTCGTGGAGGAGAAGGGGGAAAGGGCGGCGGCGCTGGGTGGAGGGAGCAGGCGACGGCGGCTCGACTTTTATACGCGCGTGTGGCTAGGGCATGGAGGGCTGCAGCGGCTCCTGGGCGTCCGTGCTTTGGAGAGGACACGTGGCGCTCATCGGCGTCCGTGCCACGGAGGCAGAGGGCGCAATGCGGGAGCCGGGGCACGGTGCGCGCTCTCCTGGGTGACGGCGGCGGTGCTCCTGGGAGCCAGGGGGCGCGCCTAGGGTTGGCCTGGGAGGGGCGCGGTGCTGGGCCTTGGGCCGGTGGGGAGGGGAGCGCGAGGCGGGCCGATCGGGAGAGGAGGAAAGGGAGCCCAGGTTGAGCTAAGCCTCGGGCCGGGGGCAAGGGAAGAGGCCGGCTGGGCCAGGAGAAGAAGAGTGTTGGGTATTTTAAACGCAAACAGAAAAAATCCGCAAGCGCACGGATACCGATGTAGCTTTCACCCGGGAGTATTCTAGAGTATCGATTTTCCACAGAGAACGTGAGTGTACTAATTAAGATCCAAGATCACCCAAGGATAACTATATGATTATTTTTGGTGGGAAGAGAGGAAGTTTCCTGAGAGTTCTCTAGTTGATCTAAGAATCAAGAATTACTTCAAGATTATCTATATCGGGACATCAGAGCACTAACCACAAAAAGAGATGAGAAGGGGGCTAAGAAGGTCTGACTACGGTCCTACAAACACCGATCCGAACGTGGTGGAATACGTCGACCGTTAGGGCTGTCACTACCCTAAGGCTACCACAACAATCCGCAGGATTGGGTGCAATTCCAGGTAATCGCAAGACTAAACACCACGTCTAATCTATTAATTACTACTCTAGCGTTATAAAGACTAGAGCACTTGATGCAAGCGGGAATCCAATAAATAACTTGAATGTAAATAAAAGTAATTAGAGAACTCAGGAATTATGATTTGAAGAACTTGGAGAACGATGAAGAACGAACCAGATGCTGCAAAAGTATAATGTTGAGGAAGATCCGACAGATCCGGCTCCTCCTCCGCTCTCCTCTTCTCTCTCCCTATTTTCTAGATTACAACTAGAACTAACTAGAACTAGAACTAGAGGAACTAGAACTAGAACTAGATGAACTAGAACTAGATCTAGATGAACTAGAAGGAACTAGAAGAACTAGAGGGATCCTCTCTACTTGGATGAAGAATTGAAACCCTAACTTTGATTCTGTAGAAGAGGTATGCTCTCCAGGGGCCAGGGGGCCTTGCTTATATAGTCTTTTCAGATGAATCTGGGCCGTCGGATCGAACCGACATTAATCACACGGTTTTCCTTGATCCCTTAGGTCGGTGGAGCACGATCCGCGAAGTTGAAGCTGATTGGTTACTGTAGCTGGGCGGGCACCCAAGGGACTTGGGCGGGCGCCCTGCCCCCGGGCCCGATCGGCCTCCCGTTCGTTCCCGTGGCTTCTGGAGTCTTCTAGATGGTAGAAAATTGCACGGCACGTTAATATCTCTATGTAAACCCGACGTGTGGGCCTTTCTTTCATATTTCCTGATAACCCCCTGCAGAAATAGACAAACACCAAAACTCGTGGAATTCTGTCAGATAAAACCCTAAGTCTAGGTGTTGGCTGCATATAAGTCTTTTTCCATGATTAGTTGATGGTTAAATGTGAGTATTAAGGACCGTCAACAAGCTCCCCCAAGCTTAACCTTTGCTCGTCCCTGAGCAAAGATGAACTCAAGAATTTCTGTAGTGGTTTCAATACATGCATTCAAACAAGATCTCATCTCTGGGTTAGGGTAAACTGTTAAGATTTAAACTTACTCATATTACCTTCCACCATGGGGCTTGCAACCGTCACTTGTGTCTTGGGCAGTTAAAAGATAGAACGGTCTAGTCAAGCGCCATGTCTCTTGTTCTTGATCAACTATAGCTCTGGAGTTTTTGCAGATTTTCAAATAAAACTCAGAGATTCCTTGTATGACTCTCTCTAGTCTCTCTTTTGTAGTATTTCTGGATCCTTACCAAGGCAGTAATGGTGTATGCCTTCTCTCAAAGTATGTGGTATTTTTGGTATGAGGCATAGTGGCATTGCCTTCTCTCTCACCCTACTCTAATAAGGTTTTGATATCTGGAGCTCATAGGTGGGAGACAACTAATACATACTTACAAGACATTTATTGCATAGTCAAACCATGGATCCAGAAGAACAAGTCAATAAGTCAAATCAAGATGTGCATGTGTGGCGAATGAATGGTGATAATGGTGATGATAGTGAAAGTCTAATTCTACTTATGCTCTTTTGAGGGGATACATACCTTTCTTGCTCTTTTGAAACTTTTTGAGGGGATTGAGATGCTCTATATTTTCTTTTTCTTTTCTCTCAGGTGGGTATCTTGTACCCCTAATTCTACTGTTGGACACTTGTCCATTTTTACCTCTCGTCTCACTTTTTCTTTTCTTTCGAGGTTCCGGGCACTTGCCCCTTTTTATTTTCTCGTATTCTTTCCTTTTTTTTCTTTTTTTAGAGCACTCATCTCCTGAAATATATAGCAAGTGGTAGTAACCAAGACAACTTGAGCATTTATTTCACAGGGAAAAACAGAAATATTTTTGGCTATTCTCTCCCGGATTAGGAGTAGAATATTTTTGGGTGGTTCTGGAGATGGAAATCGGTGGATATATGTGGATACGTACTTCCGGAGTAGAAGCAGCATGTATGAGTGAACGTGCAAGTGAATCTTGATTTTAACCACATGACAAGCCCCTAAGGGTCTACACAGCTTGACCACACTCAATGCTCATAAGCAGTAAAAAGTAAATGTGTGGCTCAAATTCTAGCAAGCATGTAAATGTGGTTGTGGTAGGAATTTAAAATCTCATCATACAGGAACTCATCATGTGTTATTTTAAAGATTTTCAAAGATAAATTTCTCCAGAATTCTAGCATCTCTAGTAACAGATAAACAGCAGCTCAACCTTCCCATATCATATTCGTTAACGACTTAGACTTTAGATCAAGTACTCTTCCCACAAGTTCAGGTTTAGAGCAAATCTTAATTAATAACAGTCATGCCTAAACTTGAGAGAGATTTCAATTTTCAGAACTAGTCATGGTAGAGCAACTATTCATCATTTCCATGTGAGAGCTTATCATGAGGATTCATAGCAAACTTTATTTATTTATTTATTTAGCAAACTAAGCAAAGATATATATATAAGCACAAAATCTTTATTTGGGTTTTTATGATTATGCATCTTTTTATCATTTGAGTAAAATATAAATGTGAGTAAAACACTTAGCTGGATACATGGGGGTGCTCTCCCCCAAGCTGGATTTTGACGTAATTTCTTCTGATGTAGCTAGCAGGTGACGGAGGTGTATTTGAATGTCGGCAGCACCCTGACAGCGATTAGAATGTCCTCCGTCTGCTAGTCTTCTTTGATCCTTGAATTCTGTGGAGCTCAAATAGACAACAAAGCTTTGTGGAACTGGTTAAGTGTTAGCATAAATATCTAGCCTTTATCATGTTGAGCCTCCTCAATAAATGTTACTCTCTTTAGTAGGATCATAAATTTATTTTTATAATTTTATTTTTATAGGACAGGAATATATTTATTTTATTTTTACGCCACCACAGTGAATGTACTTATGGGTTTTATGCCATGAGCATACTCACATGGGGCTTACTATTTTTAACATTTTTATTTTCTTTTCATGATGATATGAACCTGATTAACTAAGCAAACTATTTTAAATAATTAAAAGGAAAAGGATAACTACCAAGTTTACCTGTTCGCAAGGCGTTCGGTGTTTTTAAGTCCTCCGAGCAGGACTCTCTGCTTTCTTAGTTGTCCTGGGATTCGTTGGATGGCGTAGTCGGTGGTTCCGGCGGCGCCTGGTCTTCATGTATAACTATCTTCTCTCTCTACACCTGACTCGGTGCTACGGTCTCCTCAGGATAGTTCTGTTCAAGCTGTATGTAGTCTACCCATCTGTCCTTGATGATTTGCCTCCTCTGGTTGCGGTTGCGGTTGCGTCGTCTTCTTCTTGTCCTGACCTGCTTAGAGTCTTCAACTATATGGTTAGGGTCAGTAAAATAGCAGCGTACCTTCTCAGAGGGGAAGTTCATGTGGACTTCTCCGGTTCCAATGTAGATAATTGCTTTAACGGTGCTGAGGAACGGTCTTCCAAGGATGATGGGTGGATCGAATTCGTCTTCTCCCATGTCAATAACCTTCAACCTTTCGGAATATCTGATCTGCCATCTGGAGCTGAATGTATGTCGGTTTTAGTCAGGAAAGGTGACTTAAATCGACGATCTTGACCTCCTTGAACTGCAGTGACCATCTTAGCTAACTTGGTCCACATTTGCTTGTTCATGTTCCTCCTTTTGGTCCTTTTCTTGGTTCATGTCAGGATTCCTCTATGATTTGTGTAGTCTTGTTCTTGAAGGAAAACGTCTCCTTCCTCCCCTTGATGTAGAAACTGATCTTGGCAGCACTAGCGTAGATGATAGCTCCTGAGGTGTTCAGGAATGGCCTCCCTAGCATGATGGGTGCCCTCTCATCAGTACCAGTCTCTATCACCACGAAGTCTGCTGGGGCGTACAAGGTACCAACTCGGACGTAGAGGTTCTTCGATATTCCCTTTGGGAAACTTAGTGTCCGATCTGCAAGCTGCAAATACATGGTTGTTTCTCAAAAAGGATGTATAAAGAATTTTTCATAGAGTATCCTGGTCATAATGTTGACACTAGAGCCAAAGTCGCAGAGTGCTTCTAGGAAGTCCACCATGCCGATGGAGATCGGGATGACGGGGCGTCCTGGGTTGTCTCTCTTGACCGGCAGAAGGTCAGTAATTACTTCCACAACGGGGTTACTCCAGTAGTTACATCCTCAAGCATCTCAGGGCAGTGATTGCATGAGTGTCTAGTATCTCCAGTGTGTTTGTGCTCGTAGATCTAGGTTCTTCACTTGGTGGAGTCTAGGAGTTGTAAAAGTCCTTCATATTTTGCTCGAAGTGTACCTGCTCATAGAGACAAGACAGAGATCAAGTGCATGGGCTCTGTTGGTGGAAAACACCAACAGAACCAAAAGTGTATTTGTTCTCTCTAACCTTAAGCATAACGAGCAAGACAAAGTTGATAGATAATAAGATCATGAGTGTAGCATTTAAAACATTTGTCAGATCAGATTGCTCAACCTAATGGAAAGATAATCTATCTATACTTATGTTTTTTTATAAAATATATCTCCCAAAGATTGAGTGTGCAACATTTTAGCTCATATGATTAGGAGTGTGGGATCACAAAGGTGAAAGGACTAAACATATTGAATCGATTGGGTTGGTTAATCTAGAGTTGTAAATTATACATGTTTGTCTCTTTTATTCATGTGAACGCTAGAACTAAGGAGAAACTTATAAAAGTGATAGTCAAATACCTTAAGATGTTACCTTACTTGAAGAGTGATGGTATAGTATCACCTTGTGGAAGCTTTCCTCTCTTAGCGGTTGTGCATCGTGTTTGTGGCACCCTCCATGGATCATCTCTTGTGAGCTATGCCTTCCTCGTGCAAATTGTTAAACTTCATGTGTCTCTCTCTTTGTCTCCAATGTGAGTTTATCTCAGGACTTCCTAGGTCGATATTGAAAGTTTTCCTGCAGGGGTTAGTCCAACAAAATATCCAATATCTACTATAGCATACTATCGGCTCAAAGATCAACCTAGACACCATGTCTAATTTGATTTAGGAGGGAATTTTAACCTAAGCATCATGCTTAATTTAAAATCCTTTGGAAGTAAGATCATCATTCCTAAACTAAGCACCATGCTTAAATAAGAGATAAATGAAACTACTCCAACCTAGACATATACTAAAGCAAATAAAGGTACCATGAGAGCATTTATAGAAATCTACTCAAGTGGAGATGAAGTAGTGTGATTAGTATTTAACAAATTGAGCATGTCTCAAAGGTAGGGACAACCAACATAGCAACATGGCAAAGGATGTTTTTATGTAAAGTACTCCCCAAGCTTGAATTTTGCAAAATTCAAGTTGGATGAGTTTAATTCAATGTTGTATGATGATTGGTTGGACATACCTTGTGCTTGTCATTCATCCGATCTTCTTGCTCCAATCCTGAAAAGGTTAGTGACAAGAATACCCGAAGGAATATTTTTACAATTATCCTTATATGCTCAACACACAAGGTAATGTTGCAAATAATTAAAAGTTTATGTTATGGTCTGATCAGTGCTTATTTTAGGACGCTAAGCTTGTCCTTGGGAAACCATCAATTTATGTCAGTGAAGTGGTTTCCCCTCCAACGCTGACCTATATCAAGATCAACTCAACGAGATCTGCAAAATTTATTATAGAAATATACATCGACAACCGCCCTTTTAAAGTTTTTATGAATAGAAAGGAAGAGGGGGTTGGAGATCTCGAATGTGGTGATGTTGGAGAGACCAATGGATTGTGAAGATGTTGCATATGAGCATGGAGTAAGTGAAGTGGCTATGAAATAAATTCCATGCTCATTAATGCTTAGAGTGAAATCCATGTGGTATGGTGAAAGTGATAAGGTGAGTGTGGTAAAAAAAGAAAAAGAAAAAGGATACACGAACGACTTGGTTCGAAACTAGCACAGCTACCGTTCCCCGGCAACGGCGCCAAAAAGCTTGTTGGGTATTTTAAACGCAAACAGAAAAAATCCGCAAGCACACGGATACCGATGTAGCTTTCACCCGGGAGTATTCCAGAGTATCGATTTTCCACAGAGAACGTGAGTGTACTAATTAAGATCCAAGATCACCCAAGGATAACTATATGATTATTTTTGGTGGGAAGAGAGAAAGTTTCCTGAGAGTTCTCTAGTTGATCTAAGAATCAAGAATTACTTCAAGATTATCTATATCGGGACATCAGAGCACTAACCACAGAAAGAGATGAGAAGGGGGCTAGGAAGGTCTGACTACGGTCCTACAAACACCGATCCGAACGTGGTGGAATACGTCGACCGTTAGGGCTGTCACTACCCTAAGGCTACCACAACAATCCGCAGGATTGGGTGCAATTCTAGGTAATCGCAAGACTAAACACCACGTCTAATCTATTAATTACTACTCTAGCGTTATAAAGACTAGAGCACTTGATGCAAGCGGGAATCCAATAAATAACTTGAATGTAAATAAAAGTAATTAGAGAACTCAGGAATTATGATTTGAAGAACCTGGAAAACGATAAAGAACGAACCAGATGCTGCAAAAGTATAATGTGGAGGAAGATCCGACAGATCCGGCTCCTCCTCCGCTCTCCTCTTCTCTCTCCCTATTTTCTAGATTACAACTAGAACTAACTAGAACTAGAACTAGAGGAACTAGAACTAGAACTAGATCTAGATGAACTAGAGGTAGAACTAGAAGAACTAGAGGGATCCTCTCTACTTGGATGAAGAATTGAAACCCTAACTTTGATTCTGTAGAAGAGGTATGCTCTCCAAGGGCCAGGGGTCCTTGCTTATATAGTCTTTTCAGATGAATCTGGGCCGTCGGATCGAACCGACATTAATCGCACGGTTTTCCTTGGTCCCTTAGGTGTCTCTTAGGTCGGTGGAGCACGATCCGTGAAGTTGAAGCTGATTGGTTACTGTAGCTGGGCGGGCGCTCTGCCCCCGGGCCCGATCGGTCTCCCGTTCGTTCCCGTGGCTTCTGGAGTCTTCTAGATGGTAGAAAATTGCGCGGCACGTTAATATCTCTATGTAAACCCGACGTGTGGGCCTTTCTTTCATATTTCCTGATAACCCCCTGCAGAAATAGACAAACAACAAAACTCGTGGAATTCTGTCAGATAAAACCCTAAGTCTAGGTGTTGGCTGCATATAAGTCTTTTTCCATGATTAGTTGATGGTTAAATGTGAGCATTAAGGACCGTCAACAAAGAGCAGGCCCGCTGGGCTCCTAACTGCGAGCTGGGTCAAGAGAGAGGGATGCTGGGCTGGTGCAAAGCGAGCAGGCTGGCTGGTCACGTGGGTCAGAAGGAGGAGAAGAAAAGGTAGAGGGGAGTAGGGCCGGCCTGGGCTGGACAGGAAGGGAGGAAAGAGGATTTTGGCCCAAGGGAGAAGAAGAAAGATTTCCATTTTAATAAAGGGGATTTGGGGGCTTTGGAATAGATATCAAAAGAGTTATAGGTAGAGAAGAGATTGGGATGAGTTCAACAGGGGTAATGGTTTGGAGAAGGGAATCTTGGGAAGAGTACAAAAAGATCCAAAGGAGTTTGAGACGTACTCCAACGAAAAGGTTGAGAAGGGATTCGCTTAGCCTTTGAGATAGGCTCAATGAAAATTCGGGAAGACCTTGCTACGGATTTGTGCACTCCAAAAGAAACTCAAAACCCTCCCAACCGACTCACGAACAAAAGCACTCGCCTAGAAACAAATCTATATGTATGCCACGATTTGTTAGCGGGTTAGGATCGAGTTAGATCTAAAAACTATATGCTCCACACGATTACAGGAAAAATTTTAAAAAATTCGTATTTTTGGTTTTCGTAAAAATCCGGGATGTTACAGGCTTTGTCCACTGTTTTTAGCACTCGGTAAAGAACTCAATCTAACACCCTAAAAATTGTTTCTTGAAAATAGAGCTAAAATGATTTATTTATGAATTTTTGTGCTCATGAAAATATAAGGAAATAATATTTTTCATTAAAATAAAATTTATCATAGGAGTTTGGAAAACTGTTGTGCATTCATGCTTGTGCATTTATGTTATTGAGATGTGTGGTTTGTCAAAAATCCAACTAATTCAAAATGTTTTGAAATGATGTGAAAATAGCTTTCGAATAAAAGGAAAAAAAGGAAAGAAGAAACAGGTTTGCTACCTGCCTCGGCCTGGTAGCCCAGCTCGCCGAAACCGGCCCCCTGGGTGCCCCCCCACGGCCCAGGACCAGGCCCAACAGCGCACTACTCTTTCCCTCCTCACTCGCGGCCTCGGCCCAGCGAGCAAACGCAGCCCGGCCTGCCCCGCGCCCTCCCTCCTTCCCTTCTGAAAGGTCCAAATATAGCTAGATGGGGTGAATAGCCTATTTAAAAAATCTACAAAGCACTAGAGAAAAGGAACGATATAACAAAAGGCGTAAAACAATTTTGCTCTATCTCTACAAGAGCTGCAATCCACCTACATAATTTACATTTGAATAATTTGGATTTAATTGACATATATTGAAGTCGTGAATTTGAATATGATTCATTTATATGGCACTACTGGACACAGAGGCTTTATCGAGTATCTTTAGCACTCGGCAAAAAGCTCAAATACCTGACACTCGATAAAGATAAAAAATGAAAAAACCAAAATGAAAAAAAAATCCAAAACGAAAAAAAATCCAAACACTTGGAGATGACTTTTTTTACTTGTCATATCGTTTTAGGAATTAAAAATGTCAAAATGCTCTCGCGACGTCATGGTTTCCTAACGAGCGGAAGGCCCAAGTGCGTGTGAGTCCTTAGTATTTTTCTTTCTTCCTTCTCATGTCTAATTTCAGCCCAGTTTTATTTTTTCTTTCTCTAGTTTCAGCCCATACATGTTGAATTGGCCTAATTGCCATTTTATATTTCTCCAGTCTAGATTCAGGGCCCATTATTTAAATTCAACTATTTCTTTTTAGGATAGCAGATACGTGAGAGATGAAATGGGCGGGGCGACGGTTTCACATCTATATGGATGCAAAACATGTATATACAAAGTTAATATTATCTTATGCTCTATAAATTTTTTCTAGGAGCTTATTCGATTTTAAATTTAGGTACCTTATACTAGCATATTTTTAAACTTTGTATTTTAATCTTTAAAACTTTATATTTTTGAACTTAAATTTTAAATTCAGAAATTTTATAATACAAAATTTAAAACTTTCAACTCTAAAAATTAAAACTTTGTAATTTTAAATTTTATTTTGAAGATTTAGAAACCTTATACTAGAATTTTTAAAACTTTGTTTTCACCTTTAAAACTATATAATTTTAAACTTAAATTTTAAATTCAGGAACGTTATACTAGCACATTTAAAATGTTTTACTTTAAGATTTAACATTTTCTAATTTATTTAAGATTCAGGAACTTTATAGTAGCATATTTAAAACTTTACATTGTAAACTAAAAAACTTATAAATTTAATCTTTACACTTTAAATTTAGGAACTTTATACTAGCATGTTTTAACTTTTTACTTTAAAATATACTAGCACATTTAAAACTTTGTATTTCTAGCTTTGAAACTTCACAATTTCAACTTTAATTTTAAATTCTAGGACTTTATACTAGCATATTTTAAACTTTGTACTTTAAGATTTAAAACTTCATAATTCCAAATTTATTTTTAAAATTTAGGAACTTTACTACATATTTAAAAATTTATATTAGCACATTTAAAACTTTATACTAACACATTTTAAACTTTGTATTTCAAACTTTGAAATTGTAATTTTAAACTTTACACTTTAAATTTGGGAACTTTTACTAGCACGTTTAACTTTTTGCTTTAAAATTTAAATATTTTTAAAATTTAGGAACTTTATACTAGCACATTTAAAACTTTATAGTTCAAGCTCTTAAACTTTATAATTCAAGAACCTAAATTCACAAATCATTGCAAACATTGTACTAACATGCTATAAACTTTATACACCTAAAATGGAACTATTCTAATTCAAAACTTTACACTCCTAGTTTTGAAACTTTGCACTACAATATTTGAAACTTTATACTCCTATAAGTGCAAAACTTTATACTCCTATAAGTGCACTACAATATATACAACATGGATCTACTTTTATAAATCTTATCATAATAAATGTAATGATGCAAACAAAATTAAAAATAAATGATTGAGAAGAATATCATCATATTTTAAAGTTTGTGTAGTATATGACTATTTTACAAAAATAAAATCTGACGCAGATCTACACACATACGCCTCCTCTCCTCCCCAGGGCCGCCGATAAGGTGTGCGAGATGAGCGATGGAACAGGGCCTCTAAATATGTGGGGCCCCAAGCCACAACTTTTTACTATAGCGGCCATCAGGCATAGCCATCAGACGTACGTATCCAATTATGTTGCACCATTGCTCTCTCTGTAATATATGTTTGGGGTTTTTTAACCGAAGTCCCCGGTCTGTTTCAATTCGCTCCCATGAGAACTCAAACTCCGATATGCTAGTGCTATTCAGGTGCTCTAACCACTAGGTTAGAGACCCTTTGTAATATATGTTTGGTTTTTGATTAATGTTTAAATTAATCATTTGAACCTTTGATAAGTTTCGGCCTTGTTTAGTTTCGAAAAAATTTCGGATTTCGGTACTGTAGCACTTTCGTTTGTTTGTGACAAATATTATCTAATTATAGACTAACTAGGATCAAAAGATTCGTCTCGCGATTTCCAGCTAAACTGTGTAATTAGTTTTTGCTTTCGTCTATATTTAATGCTTCATGCATGTGCCGCAAGATTCGATGTGACGAGAAATCTTGAAAACTTTTTGCTTTTTGGGGTGAACTAAACAAGGCCTTCGTATAATTGACTAACACCCTCTTTAGTTCATAGCTGTCGGCAAAGTATATCTACACACTATACTAACAGAACTTTTTGTATAAATTAATACAGTTCAAAATTATAAATTGGAGATTTTATTTTGAAAAATACCAGAGAGATGGTGCTTTTCAGTAGAATAATGTTAGTACTATCTTTACTCTGTCAAATTCAATATATTTGATATATTTCTAAACATTGCACAAAATAACACATATGAAAACTATATAATCAAGTGAAAGTATATGTGTTAGACCCCAACTTACATTTCGCTCATGGGCTCTAAATTCTTGGAGACGGCCCTGTCCTCTCCGCCACAGACTCCGTTCGCTTATCTTATAAATCTTATTTTTTATCAGCTAATAGTGTTTTTTATAATAAGTTAACGAATAATATTTTCAGACATAGTTTTTCAGATCAGCAAACAGAGTTGGTCCCATGAAAAAAAAGAAAACGACCAAAAAAAGAGAAAGTGCTCTACGTGCAAAAGAAAACAACGTTCGAAATAGTGTTTGGGAGCAGACAGTCAGCGCAACGCTGTCAACGCAACGAGGTGCTTCAGACCGTCCGATCTCCGATCTACTATTATGTAGCAGTAGAAGCAGTAGATCATCAGTCAATTAAAGTGGGAAAAAAAAACACGCACATAACAAAGAGAAGAAAAGAATCCCTAAATCGGCGCTCGGCTCCTCCTTTCCGTGCCTCGGCCGATCCGCCGGAACCGCGTCGTCCGCCCCGTCCGGTCGCCGCCTCTTCCCCGCCTCCCTTCTCGGCGTCCGCATCCGCGTCTGCGTCCTCCTCTTCCTCGTGCCCCATGGTAACACCACCACGGCTTGATCTGAGCCCTACTCGTGCTTGTATTTCTCGGTCCTGACCTTACTTTTGTTTTTGCCCCATGGCGGCGTTCTCGCGGGATACAGTCTGCGCTTTTCAACTTCCACTCGTTCGTGACGGTGGTGCTGTTGCTGATCTGCACCTGTACCTACCTCAAGATGCACTTCCCCTCCCTCCTCATCCGCCGGACAGGGTGCGCCTCATACTTGTCTTTTTTTAACCTATATATAGTATATTTTTAAAAGTCTCGACGAACATTGTTGCGGTGAACTGGTTATGATCCGATTTTGGGATTTGAGAATAATAATGTGCAATCTGGGTGATTGCGTGGCTTATGCCCAATTTTTTCAGTTTGTTCTCTAGTTTACCGACGCTGTGCGTTTCGCCTATTTGTTTTTTTCCCTACAGTCCTACTCTTAGGGTTTAGTTGAAGTTTTAAAAATTTCCATAGCAACTTACCTGTCTATAGATGCCCTTGAATTTGTTAAAATTTCCCAAACAACAAATGATCCTTACTCTGCTTGGTATCCTTCTCCAGATCTCATCATAAGAGCAAACCCTGCTTTTGGCGCTACATCATTCATGAATGGAGCAACAAATGATTCAACAATTCTTTTTGTATTTCATGAAAAAAAACAGGATAGTTGCTTTGTGCAAAAGAATGAATGGAGCGCTACATCATTCATGTTAGAGCCTAAAATCTCAGAAACAGAGAAATCTTTATGTAGACAGCTTTTGGGAAGAAAGAGAAAAATTAAGTCATTGTATGTTAGGAGACTGTCCCTAAATCCTGATTCCTATTCCTAAATGAAAAATTTTGTCACTATGAGATTACCATGAATCTCTATCAAGTACTGTGTAACCATTGATAATTGATCTATGACTCAATTGTAATCTTGCATGCAGAGGTAGAAAAAGTTTATGTTGCAAAACAACTATACAAACAGTTAATTGCAAACACATCGGCAGAAACTTAGATAGTCTCCGCTCTGTTCTAATGAAGACTAGAGGCA
Source organism: Sorghum bicolor (assembly GCF_000003195.3). Lineage (NCBI taxonomy): Eukaryota > Viridiplantae > Streptophyta > Magnoliopsida > Poales > Poaceae > Sorghum > Sorghum bicolor. Next base: position 20,727,887 of record NC_012873.2, on the reverse strand, counting down.
CATGACACTTCATTACAGTTTAGGTACTAGTTTCTTAGCAATTCTTGAAAGCATTATAATTGTATTATGCTGTAATTTACCTAGTTAAACAATGTCACTGAAATGGCATTTGCATTGAGAATTCGAGATCATATAATTTGCATGGGGGTAAATGGATCTTGTTCATGGTCATGGGCGCACAACAGTGGCGGAGCCAGAAACAAAGCATAGGGGGGTGCCAATTTACCAATTAAACCCATAAGTACATAGATAGTGGAGAAATTAGTCTTACTAGTTACTACTTATATAATCAGGCCACACTAAACAAAATACAGTTGACTGTGTGGTCTATTTTTTTTCCATGAAGACCATCACATATATATACACATCCCAAAATACATGTAACATATAGATAGAACTATCGCTTGTCAAAAGTCCACTCTCCTTTTCTTTAAATCTTGAAAATCAGAAATTATATCTTCGTAACTGTAGGCTCTTGCAATTTCACCTTCTATGTGTACTAGCATGCTGTTAGCAAGAAATTCATCTTCCATGGAGTTGCGCAACCTTGTCTTAATGATCTTCAATATAGAAAAGACACGCTCAGCACTAGCTGTTGAAACAGGAAGAGTAAGAAGCAACCAAAGCAATCTATCAATCAGGTTATGAGTCACATGGCGTCCTGTGTCAACAAGGCATCGACATAGCTCAGCTATGGTTGTGATATTTTTCAATTCTTCATGGCTGGAAGCATCAATAACAAAATGGTTGAGCTGGCTTTCTAATCCAAGCCTTTCTTGTTGGTTGAAATCTGCTGGATAGTACTTCTCAACCATTTTGCATACCTCACTAGCATTGAAAGATGCAAATCTGTTTTTTGGTATTAGTGTAACACACACAGACAAAAGATCCATCGCTTTCTCACTGAATTTCAAGTTTAATTCAGCCAACTGAGTGTCAATTGTTGCTCGAAATATCTCCACTCGAAAATATTGATCATTTGTAAAGTGATTTGGTTGACGACGAGCACGGCCACCACGCAAAATGTATGTTCCTTCCATGTCTGGAATGTTCATTTCATGATTCACACAAAATTCAACAAACTTGCAAACAAAAGTTTCCCAACCATCATCTGATCTCATTTCTTGAAGAAGAATCTTTGTTGATTGCACAAGGCGAACAACATTTACTATGTCCTGTGTTTTCTTCTGTACAGCTTGACCAAGTTGTTCAGTGATCTCCATTATTTGTCTCATCATCAATAGGATAAATACAAATTCAAAAGATGTCAGGTAGCTGAAAGCAGTATCTCCATCGGCACAGTTTGCTCCAGCTGATGAATCAGCAGCTAAATTTTGTAGAACTAAGCTGACTGGATTGAACATATCCATAAGGCTGGAAATAGACCCTAAGTGTGAGCCCCATCTAGTCTCTCCTGGGCATTTCAAAGAGCGGATTTGATTTGCTCCTCGTCCTGTCTCAATCTCATCAATAGCTAGCAAGCGTACAAGTTCATCCATTTGTGCATCATGGAGCTCGTCATGACGCTTTGCTGATGAGTCAACTGTGTTTACAATAAAGATCAATTTCTGAAAAAATTGGGTAACAGGAACCACATCCTTTGATGCAGCCACAAGAGCAAGCTGTAAACGATGGGCATAGCAATGCACATAATATGCATAAGGACATTCTTTAAGAAAAAGTGCTTGTAATCCATTGAGCTCACCCTTCATGTTGCTAGCACCATCATAACCTTGGCCTTGAAGGTTCTGAACATCAAATGCATAGCTTGACAATACTTTAGACAATTCGTTTTTCAGTGTCATTGTTTTTGTATTCTTCACATGTATCAAGTCAAAGAACCGCTCTTGTATAACACCATGGCTGTCAACAAATCTGAAAACAAGTGCCATTTGCTCTCTTTTTGAAACATCACATGTTTCATCCACCAGAGTAGAGAACTTTGCATCCCCAATTTCCTCACGGATATGTTTACTGACATTCATTGCAAAAACACTCAAGATTTCCTTCTGAATATCAGGTGAAGTGTACTTGGCATTCTGTGGAGCATTCTCTAACACAACACTTGCAATTTCTGGATTAAAATCAGCAAGAAGTTGCACTATTTCAATAAATTTCCTCTATTTTTGGACTGAGGTGTCTCGTCTTGGCCTCTAAAAGCACAAGATTGAAGTGCTAACCACTTGACAGATGTAATAAATGTTTTCAGCCTTAGATGGTTTCTTTCTTTCTCCCGATCACTTACCACCTCCATAATCTTTATCTATATGATTTGGCTGATTCAAAAGATTTTGACATTCTGTAACTGCATTGTTGTGTGTTGAGCAAGGATCAGATCCTATATGAACCAAGAACGAACAATTTTTGCCATCATGGACTTTCTTATAATTGTTGAAACCTTGTGCTGTGATGAAGACATTAAAACCACTTCTTTTCCTTATATTTTTACTGCACACAAAGCAAAGAAGACAATGTGCGTGACCATTGCTCTCAGAGTATTCCAACCAAGACGGAAATTCACTGAACCAATGGAACTGGAAACGGCGTTTATGTCCTTTTGGTCCAAAACCCTTCTTCAGTTTGGGCTGCATTGGACCTAGCTTCAAGTATGCCCGTTGTACTTCATCTTGCTGGTTACTTGGATACTCCCAAATTTGTGGACGTAATGCTGGATCTCGCTGTAGGAATTCAATTCCTCTAAATACAATAGGTTCAGTTTCATCTGCATGTTCAGGTCCAGTTTCATCTACACCTTGCCTTTGTTCTAATTCAACTAAAGGGGCCGGTGCCAGATTTTGCTCCACAATAGGTTCATCACTTCTCTTTTTATAAAACGAATAAATGGGTTTTTGTTTACCCATTTTATACCTACAAAATTGCAAAAGAAAAATCACTCAATTTGGGGATTACTGGTTTAGGGCTAACCATCTAAAATTCTCTAAAAAATAACAGAAGATCTTAACTGAGTACAAAATTGCACTCAATCAGCCACTTATATAGTGTGTGTATATATGTATGTATATATATATATATATATATGGAAATTCCTTTGTACACGTACGTGTAGTTACTCTCATCTTCATAAACTACATTGTGTATGTATTCATACTTGTTTATCAGTTTGAGTATGTTTATATACTCATATTAAGATACTCAGGATCTTACCACGCGAAAAATTTTCAAAAAAAATTATATTTTAAATATATTACTAAAATGCCACTACTATATTATATATAATAAGTATAACCATATACTCTATGTATGTATGCATACTTAACATACATATCACTCTAGATGGTCTAGTATGATCATATACTTTGTCTATATACATTTCGTCCGGTCATATACACCTTAAATCTAGAGATACATAGATGAGAGTAACTACACGCGCGTGTATATATATATATATATATCCTATCCATTTTAATCTAGAAGCAAAGAAAAAAGAAAAAATAAGAATCAATGAGAAATCAAATGTACCTGTACCGCACAGGCACAGAGGAGAATCGGAGGAGAAGACGCCTGCTCGTCAGCTGGCCGTCGTCGAGACGTCTAGGACTCCAGGGCTTGCCGGCCGCGGGCCGCCGGCTCGTCAATCACCACTGAGGGCCGCAGTGTTTGAGGTGTTCACTCGACTCGCAGTCGCAGATTTGCCTCGGCACCACTTGCTGCTCGTGCCTCGCCCTCGCCGAGTCTCCGAGACGTGGATACAACAAGTTGTGCGTGTGTTATACGATTTGGGCTAAACATCATATGGGCTCCTTCAGAAAAACGTGGAGGCAAGGGGGGGCCAGGGCCCAGCATGGCCCAAATGTAGCTCCGCCAGTGGCGCACAACCCATTGCACAATCCGACGGCTGGCGAGCAGGACGAGACATCACCGCGTGTGTTTTCTGGAGGTGGTACGAAGTGCGGGAGTGTGGGCGTCGGGGGCTGGCATTGGGGATAGAGGAAGGGAGTGCATGCGTGTTTGTTGGGTTGGGCCGTATCGAACAGGCAGATACGTATCGGCTGACGTACTCAATATTCACATAAATTAATAAAAAATGGGATACTCTTCAGATACGTATCCATCAGTGTTTTCAAGGCCTAATCGACGCTCAAGCATCGGAGCGCTCCTGGCTCGCCTTGGGGGTAAGGCGGTGCCTCGCCGCCTTATGTGCGTGCTGACACCCCCTCGATTTCGCCATCTCCTCGTCGCCGTCTGCTCGATTCCGCCATCTACTCACCGTAGTCTGCTCGATCTGAAAGGGGATGGCAGCGGCTGTAGATCTGGAAGAGGAGCAGCGAGGAGCAGTGAGGGAGGGGAGCAGAGCAGCCTGCAGTGCATCCGGAGAGAGGAGGGGAGCAGAGCAGGGCACCAGAGAGAGGGGAGAAGCTGAGGAGCCATGGAGAGCTGTGGAGGACGAGCAGTGGAGAACGAGAGGGTCAACGAGAGAGGAGCAGCGCTGGAGGGGATTTGATAAAGGAATTTCTAAGCCACGCCAGGAGGGGGAGGGGCACATGGGCCGCCTGGTGGGCTGGGCCAGCCCACTTCTTACTCCTCCTTTCTTTTTCTTTTTTTCTTTTCTTTTTTTTCTTCATCAACTACTACTCTATAAGCTGCTGTTTAAGTTTTTCTTAAATTCATAAGGCGTCGCCTCGCCTCACGCTTTAGTCGCCTAAGCGTAAGGCGGTAGTCACTCGCCACGCCTCGCCTTATTTTTGAAAACATTGGTATCCATCACGTATCCGGTGCATATCCATATCAGATACGTATCCGATACGGGATACGGCACCCCTGGCGTATCTGTGTCAGCTTAGAAGTTAGAAGAGCAGGGTTTTTTTTTCCCGCAAAAAAAAAGATGCTCTTCTAACTTCTAAGCTGCTCGCCATTTCAGAATTGATTATAAGGGACAACCTGTGGCCAGGAGTAGGAAACAAGTGAAACCAAAGGCTATTGCACTGAGATATGCTAATTATTTTATATAGTCATGTGGGGAGCCCATCACGAATCTTCTAATGTTCGATATTTTAGGTTAAACATTAAAATCCACCATTTGTGTTTGTCTTTAGTTTTCAAACATAGTTTCATCCAACATTCCAAAACTTTGCTGACTATTGTTTTCTTTGTTGGTTTGACCTTAACTTATACTTTGCACTCTATAACACATACATTTAGCTCATCATCTTACCTACATGTCAATTTGCAGGTTCCGTGGTTTCTTTTGGAAGGCTGCTAGGATAGGTAACCCGTAGCTATTTTCACTCAATATCTTGTCATTTCTTTTACGTACAGTTGTATCTAGTGCTTCATTGGCACGTACATTTTGCAACTGATACATTAGCCCTCCGTGTAGCTTCAGTATGCTTTTTTAAGGATTGTACTGTTACATTACTGTCTCCAGCTCCAAATTGGATGGTGTTATAAGTTGGTTTGGATTTGCAAACATATGTGCATTTGATCTTCAAGGCAACAATTTCAACCAAAAATTACCTATTAAATTGTCCATTCCTAGTAGTGAACTGGTGGCAATGATCATCACTTATAAGGGATTTTTTAATAAAAATACACTGAATTAATTCCTCCATGTCCTATGTGCCTAGAGCTAGAAGTGAAGATTGAAAAATAACTACAGTCACACAACATGTAGAAATCACAATTCTAGGAAAAAAAAAGGTAATGATGAAGAACTGGTACTAGTAGAAATCATTATATTATATTTAGCATGTCATATGGTATTCATGTGAACTGAAATGTGTTTCAAGATATATGTACAATGGACAATAATCTCCAAGATTTTATGAATGAAAAAAAGAATATTTGAATTCTCATATGACAAATTGTTTTGTGAAAGAATCTTCAAATCCTTGGAAAACAAAATTTGTGCTTGTGGAATCCTCAACTGTAGCTGAAAACTAAGACGAAAAGATTGTAAAAAAATGAGACATATGCTTTCTTGATTCTTGGATATGATTTAAATGGGATATATCAGATCGGCATGTCCCAGGTCATGTGGTATTTAAATGGTTTTCCTAGTACTGAATTTATGGTTGATGATAAGGACTATTTCGTGCGCACATAGGATATCAGTTACCTGTAGTTGTCATTTGAAGGCTTTTGAATATCAGGTTAGCTTTTCTATGCTCCTTTACAGATCTCACACATACCAAATAGCAGTTTCCGATAATGCTTGATAACTTGATGGCAGTAAGAAGAATTAGAATAGCCACATGATGCACAGAATAGTATGTAGTAACTAGTAACTATGATGCAGCATATGCAGAAGTCACGCTTGTTGATTATATGTTTGTTAGTGAAACTCTTGGTATCGTTCTTGTTGCAGTGATTTACTGCTTTGTTCTGAAGCTGTTGTCTTCAATCCTGAACTGAGGTAGCAGTTTAGATTATTGTGTTTTATGGGGGTTCAAATTTTCTATCGCATGGTTTTATGCTGCCATTTTTGTTTTAAGGCACCATTGAATTTATTTATGTATTTTCTCGCATGATACTTTTAATATGTATCAATATGCTTCAAATCACATAATAATGATTCGGCATTTCTTCCTCAGGTGAACGCCTTAGCCCCTGGGTAGCCATTGGGTGCTCTGTGATGGGCATATCAATTTTGTTTTGGTGAGATTAGAAGATTTCTGTGGCCTTCTTTGCTGATGATTACTCCATTGTACGTAGCAAGAACCTAGTGGCCTTTTACGGTAACTTGCTTCTCTCATAAGCATGTAAGAAACTGCACACTCAATAGCTCGTTTATTACATTTCAGAAGAGAAGTATTCAGAATTTTGCAGTTACAGTCTGATTCTTTGAGATGTCACATGCTTGTAATCTTGTAGCTGTGGTGTATTACTGTGCTATATGTTATGCATTTGACTATTGAGCACCATCATGTTATTGTTGTTGTATTGTATTGTCAGCGTGCTAACAAATGTGGCTTGGATATGTTATGCATTTGACTATTGAGCACCATCATGTTATTGTTGTTGTATTGTATTGTCATCGTGCTAACAAATGTGGGTTGGATATTCAGGCAGCCCGTTATATTATTGTTTGATGTATCAGAAGCATTGTAGCAAGCTTTTGATTTATTTACTGTGTTTAGTCGGCCTGAAGCTTTTGAAATACGTTTGGAATAGCAAAGTAGCGTTTATCCTGGCGAGAAACTTTTTTCCTGGTGACCTGGCTGTGGATTTTACTGGAGTTGTTAAAGGTGGATTTGTTCACATATGTTTTGGCCTTCACGAAGAATCTCGAGGGTATCCTAGTGATGTATTTCTTCCTATGTTTTCTTGTGAATTTTAGATGGCTTCATTTCAAGCTGTAGGAAGGTAGCCTAAATGGACATGTGGGCCTCAATTTTGAGACAGGACTAGAGGACACCGCACCAATGTAGCTCGTTAGCTGGCTGGCACCGTGCAAGTGTAGTTAAAAACGAACCAAATGCGTTGCGGTTTCATCTTTTCCTTTTTCAACAACTGAAGAAAAGGAAGAGAGTAGAGAGCCAAGCTTGAAAAACATGTCAGTTATCCGAAGAGAAACCTTGGCAAAACTGACCCATAAACAAAGAGGACTGACGATGTTAAACCTGGCTGTTAATGTCCATGCATGGATAGTGTTTATCGAGCGGCTTGCAATCAGCGACCAGGCAGCGGCTAGCGGCGGTCTGGCCTAGCCATATGCGACCAGCGATTGTAGAAAGAAAGGTAACTCTATAACTCTGTTCATTGAAAATGGTAGCTCTCTTCTGAAAAATGGTATCTCTGTTCTAAAAAATGGTACCTCTGTTCCAAATGTCTGTTCAATTTAAATGTACTATGTTCTAAAAAACATAAGAAGTTCTGCCCTTGTGTCCAAAGAGAGAAGAGATCAGATAAGGCCTAAAGTGTAGTTTGAATGTATTAATATACATGCAGTGGTGAAGATTTTAAGGAAATGCCCATCATGGTTACTAAGCAACAAATAATACTGTATGATTTCTAACAGTAGGATATTGGAAATATTTTAAAAAACTTAATTTAATGTATATAGCACTATTTAATAACATTAGAGAGGTGAAGTGAAACTATGTACAACTTGATTGCATTCTTCAAGTTGAGTAGTACACAAAATATATATGTGCAACATGCATTGGAACATACAAGTGGTCCTCTATATTATTTGCAAACTGGAAACATGAATAAATGGCAATAAGTAATTCGTTCAAACTACTTCCTTTCCTCTCATCTCAGCTCAATGCAACAACTCATGTGTTAGATGGAACATTTTATAAATAAAGCTTCTTCATAACAGAAGCCAGGAAAAAAAAGAAACTCGTGCGTGTGTTTGGTTGGGGGTTGGGTGGGTTGGGTTGGATCCAACCTAGTTTTTTGGGACGGAGCCAACCCGTCCGGTGTTTGGTTGCACTTCTGCTTTTGGGGACGAAGCCAACCCGTTTTAGTGTTTGGTTGAAGGATTGTGGACAGGTGGCTCCTTTCAGTGTTTGGTTGAAGGAATTAAGTGTTTGGTGGGAGTCAACCCGGCTGGAGCGGCTCCGTTCGTCAGATTTTGACGAACGAGTCCAACCCGCTTCTGAGAGGAATATTCCACCCTGGAGCCAACTCAACCCTCCCATCCTCCAACCAAACAGCCACGGGAACGGTTCGCTCCGATCCGGCTCGCCCCGCTCTCTAACCAAATACACGGGAAGTCAACGAAAGAGTGGAGGAGGTGATCCAGCAGTTGTCAAGCACAGCCAATTTGATGCCGCAGATCACATGGGAGCATGATTCATCAGGGCTGGATCAATCCAGTGCTCAGCCTTTGGTTTCCTCCAGCAATTTGACGCCTTCTCTAATTTTTTTTCTCATTACTTTGTAGAAAGCATACTTATACTTAAATTAATCACTCTGCTTAGAGGAGCCATAGTCCTTGTCATCAATTTCCAAAGCACAGAAGGCCTTCCAGCTCATGGGCGCAACTATAGCAGATCACCGTTGTACACTTCTACCACTGTGACAAATATGTATCTCCGTTGCTAATGGGTATGCAAATCAGTGAAAATACAATTCTTTGTTCCTGGACAGCTTTGTAGAATACTGTGTCTCATATTGTCATGTGCTGTTATGCAGAAGCACGTGCCTGATTTTTTCCGTGTGAGAACTTGGTACTTGGTTTGGCTGTAACTGTAAGTAACAAATTCGGAACTGTCGTCAACTGTTCAACTGTACGACTTCAGTTCAGGTTTAAAATTTTATCTAGCTTATTATTGTGATTGTCTTGATTAGTTGATTATCTCGTTAAACAACTACTAAGACTTTTCCCCGTATAATACAAAGATATACAACTGTCCTGCATGTTTGAGGAAAAAAAAACTACTAAATTTGGATGTATTGCTGCATGATCTAGTGGCTTCAGACACGGGTGACAGTTGATGAAGTGATAATTGATAAATTTCAGAGCTATGAAGGGCTTCGGCTTTCTTATAAAAAAATATTGATTGCAGTGGTGTAAACACAGGTAATAGAGGAGGCAAAAGTAATATATAATGACTTATATTGTACTCAATCCATCCCAAATTGTAAGTCGTTTGACTTTTTTAATATCAAGTTTGACCACTCGTCTTATTCAAAGTTTTGTACAAAATATCACTTTTTTTTGTTGTGTATTGGTTTATTAATAAAAGTTCTTCAAGAATAACTTAAATTTGACTATATTTGCACAAATTTTTTGAATAAGACGAGTGGTGAAACTTGGTGTAAAAAAAGTCAAACGACTTACAATTTGGGATGGAGGGAGTATTCATCTGCATTTGGGGTAATAGAGGAGACAAAAGTAATACAAGATGACTTGTCGAGATATTTAGTGTGATTTGATGTACTCGTTATATTATAATATAATTTCATTATCATTTCTAACATGTCTTTTTTCTACAACGGTATATACTTAACCTTCGTTCACTTTTGATTATGAACTTTGTGCTTTCTTTGAATCAGAGAAATTGGGTTGAATTATGTGTTTCATTTTAATTATTTGTGATTCATGTGATTTTTTGTATATTTTACTTGTACGAGTGTTATGGGATCCTACCTATACCCGTAGCAACATACGGGCACTCAACTAGTGAACGTTAAAAATAATAATGAATGCAACATTATGGATATTTGAAGACCCTTCTTAGAAAACAAAGATATATTCCTACCACCAATTTAATCAGTCAATGTTCTAACTAAGCAAACTGTAAAATTGAAATGTTGAGCATTTTTGTTTTCTAATAATCTGGTCTAAGAAATATGTCTCCAAGTTGTATGCATGTACTAGTGCAATCCTTCGACAAGGGCTGTTATATAGAAAATTAAGAGGCCTTCTGTTATGATCATCAGCGGATAGACCAGCCTTTGGCATGTCATCAACTTCTTGTTGACTTTAATCGGAGAGATTGGAACTACATTTTTTGTGGTTCCTTAAGAGGAAGTCATGAAACATGAGATTTAGCTGTTCCAACACATGGATAATGTGAAAAATAAGTTTTTGATACATTTATGAGTAAATAATTCTATGCTTTACAACAAAAGAAAAAAAGATCTATAAAGGGTATATTTCAGTTTGATAAAGGCTTAATTGGTCATTGCCATATTATTACCAATATTTACTTATATTATGAATATCATAACATTATAAAATAAAATATAGCTTTTAAATTTTATAGATAAAGTAAAACATAGATATATACCATCCTCATCCTCATTTTTCCATGAAGGTTAGATAGCTTTTCTTCCGGTAGCAATACATGAGTATGTTTTTGCTAGTATATAATAGAACTATAGAATAGAAGTAAAGATATTTTTCTCTACTTTCCTAGCTAAATCTATATAAACATTTTGATTCCCAATTACCTCGTAGGAGGTAATATGGTTAAAGATCATCGACGGGTCTACAATTATTTTAGAGTAAAGGCTAAGTTTGATTCTAGCCCCACCATGTAAAAAAATGTAAATCTTGGTTCTCAAGGAATCATTGATGTCGAGTTTAACTAAGTTTATAAAAAATATTATCATCATTAGTACTTTCTAAGAGTTTTGTTATAAAATTTATTATATAACTAATCTAAGGATATTTATTTATTTAATATATATATATATATATATATTTAAAACTTTAAATCGGCATTCTTCTCAAAATATAGGATTTGACCAAGGAGTACACCAGATACTATCTATGGCTACTGGCTAATTACTCTCTCTTTGCTAGATTCATAATGCATCACTCTAGAGCCTGTTTGTTTGTCTGAAAAGCCATGACTGAAATTACTACTCGTTGATTTATTGTGAGAGAAAAATACTATTGACTTTCAAAAAAATACTGCTTATAAGACAAGTGAACGGAGCTTAGTCTCCTGCTGGCCCTTGAGTGAGTTGATTTACTACTCCTTGAGTGAGTTGATTTTTAAGAGTGGAAGCTTACCGTGTGTTTGGTTGAAGGATTGGGGACAGAGCGACTCCATTCAGTGTTTGGATGAAGGAATTCAGTGTTTGGTGGGAGCCAACCTGGCTAGAGCGGCTCCGTCCGCCAGATTTTGACGGACGGGTCCAACCCGCATCTGAGAGGAATATTCCACCCTGGAGCCAACCCAACCCTCCCATCCTCCAACCAAACAGCCACGGAAATGAGTTCGCTCCGACCCGGCTCGCCCCGCTCTCCAACCAAACACACGGTTAGTCTCCTGCTGGCCCTTGCGGTATCGGGCAGGAGCCCTGGCTCCCTGGTGTTTTTTTTTGAGAAAATGGCCCCCTGGTAGTACAGAGTCCACTCTGAAGGAGAGGTGGATCCTTGAGCCTGGACCCACCGCGCCTCCCCTCGCACGTGGTCAAACTATAATTTGACTCTGGCATCCTTTATATTCTTTTCTTTTATATATACATTCTGGGTTTTTTTATTTAGAAGCATTGCTTCTTTATTTTTTTCATTTCACCAGGAGCTTGGATTTGGATGGATGGACTAAGACAAAGCTCCCGCCAATCTTGTCCCCCGTCCGTCTCCGTGTCCGAGTCGTGAAGGGCAACGGGCAACCCGCCGTCCGCCTCGATCCCCGCTCTCCGTCTACCTATAAGCCGAGCGGCCGGGCAGCGTCGCGCGCCACGAATCATCTTGTTTTGTCTCCTCGCTCTATACAACTCCAAAATTTTTTTAATTTTGGATTGTTATAAGAAAACACTAAATTAAATAAGGATTTAAAATTTTTCTAAAATATTACAAGTTTTTTTTATTAATTATTGTGATTACAAAATGAGAAAAATGTGGAATTTAAAACTTCAATAAAGAAAAATGAAGGGTGTTTTGTTTTGTTATTGTGTGCTTTGTGCCCTAGTTTTGTTTGGCTTGTCCGAGAAAAATAAATTTCAAAATATCTAGCGAGCCACGTTTAGGTCCTTTTGATTTTCGGAGAAATAAAATTCCAAAAGTTTTATTTGAAAACTAATTTATATTTGAGTAGAAAAATAATTTAAAAATGTGTTATTAAGAAAATATGCTTTGTTTCCAAAGGAAGTAAAGAAAACAATTCCAAAATAATCTCAAATTACTAAATCAAATTTTGGTTTATGATTGTGTTAAACAAATTGGTTTAAATCCTTTTAAAATAAAAAGATAGCCTTTCTTTTCTCTTTTTCCTTCCCCTTTTTCGGCCTCCCTCACTTTCTCGGCCAGCCCGAGCCAGCTCCCCCCCCTCGCCCCCGCGCTCTCGCCCTCCTGGGCCGAAGCCCACATCGCGCGCGTTGGCCAGCCCAGCTGCAGCAACGGCCCGCAGCGCCACCTCCGCCCCGAGCCTCTTACAGGTGGGCCCCACGCGTCAGCGGGACGCCTTCATCCCCTACCTCCCGCATCGCACGGGAAGCCGTCGCCGTCGTCGATCTCCCCCCCCAAACGCGCATGCCGAGGTTCCCCGGCCTATAAAGGGCTTAGCCCTATGCGCCGCGCCCCTCCCTAAACCCTAGGGCAACTGCCCCTGCCACCCGAAGCCCTAGCAGCGCCGGCCGCCATAGCCGCCTCCACCAAGCTCCGCGCCACCGTTAATCTTCGCGACCACGTCGTTTCCGTCAAGAAGGAGACCACCGCGACCTTCGCAGCAAGGTGAGGAACCCGCCGAACCCTCTCCAATCCTCTCTCTCGCGTTCGTGTGCCCGCAAGAGCTCGTCGGAGGAGCACCGCCGCACCGAGCCGCTCCACCGCGTGCACGGCCGCCTCCGGCCTACCCCGGTCGCCTTGGTGCCTCGCATCGCGCTCGCAAGGCCAAGCCGCACCCCCCTAGCCCCTCGCCTTCGCCGTACACGCCAGGGATCCATCGCGCCACCGCTTTCCGGCGAGCCACCGCCGCGGCCAAGGCCGCCCCGGTGACCCAACCCGCACCGGCCACTCTCGGCCGTCCGATCTGAGCCGAGCGGCTCAGATCTGTCCTGCGCCCGGTCAACCGAGCCGGTCAACCAGGCCGACGTGGCCGCCACGTCAGCGCCACGTGGCGCCACGCAAGCACTGACCGGTCAACAGGTCAAGCGTGCGGTCAGCTCTGGCAGTTTTTCGAAAAAGACCCTGCTCTTAATCGAAATCAACCCGCAGTCCACTATAGTTCAAAACCAAATCGATTAAGGCCCTGTTTCTTGCATACTAAACCCTGAAGACGTTGGTATTCATAGATTAAGTCCAAAAGGCTTTTAAAAATCAGTTTAAATTATTTAAAATGCGAAAAATAGTTCTACTTTATCACGGTTTTGCCACTAACCTAGCTTTGGCAATGGAATGCGCGTTTTAATTCCGATTGAGCCTGTTCTTGTCACGTTAGTTTCTTATCGTCGTAAACTACGCTTTAGCCTCGTTTGACCGTTTAGATTTTCACCATAAATACAAAGTAGTTAATGTCTAACTAAATGCCCTTTTAATCTACAACGAACAATTTAGGTTTACACTTTGGTATTTTCTTTTATAATCTAATATCAACTTTGTTAATGTTAACCTAAGTATTTATTAACTATGATTCTTTTAGTTAAACATAAATTATATAATTAATTTGTTTAATATTTATTTAATGACTTTTTGACTAAAAGTAACTTAAGTTTATAATTTTGATCTTTTGTAAATAAATAAATGCCGATGTTATTAATATCAACCTTAACGTTTCTTTATTAATTATAACTTGATTAGTTTAAACATGATTTATAATCACTCAATTAGTTGCTTTCATACATTCTATTTTTTTCAAAACTATAAATGCTTGATGGGCTTCAGTAGTATATAATTATTTATAAATAGAATATGACTAACATTTAACCCTAACTTTTATAATTCTTTATAATTTGGTCAACTCAACTTTCACATATTTTTTTCTGAAAAGTCCATCACCTGTTCTCTTAAGATACGACCAACATATAGTTGTCTTCTTCGTTACACTCCGAACCTCGAAAGTCGTGTCCGTTTAACGATAGCTCCGTTCTCACTCGTTCTTGCGTTGTCACGATCGTAGCAATAAGTCGTGTCGTTTAGTGCGCTCTTTCTAAGCTTTTCTTTTGATTGATGCTTGTTCTTAGTCATGATTGTTTGTTTGTCTGTTTGTGTTGCTTGGTTGCTACGAGTAGAAGAAGCGTGGTTCGTCAGCATTGAAGATCAGGCGCTGAGGACCGATAATCGAAGCAGAAGTTGGAGATCAGAAAAAAGAAGCCAAAGAATTCTGAGCAGATAAACACTGGGAATTAAGGCAAGTGCAGACACCCTTTGATCATATTATACCTATGAACTTTAAATATATTTACTTTCCATTGCATGTGTCTTAATACTGCAAACCATAAGGACTTGACTAGCCTCCTACTATATTCCTTGTATGCCTGGGTTATACATGGGTAGTATAGTGAACAGTAGATATGCTTAGTTGCTCTACTCATCTAATCTATATAATAATAAAAATAATGATCTTGCTTAACAAATTCTTCAATGATGATTAATGATTAAATGGTGAACAATGGTCACTTCGGTGATGGAGATGTTGCGGTGCTTGCGAGCATCGTGTTTTGGTTGAGGAAAGGGGGAGCGGGTACCGTTGGTGGTCCGGTTTGCCGGGCGTACCCGTCTCTGCTCTCCGTAAGGACTTAGTCAGGGAGCGGCCCCCTGGGACTTACAGTGCAGCTCCAAGCTATATGGGCTCTGGCTTGACTAATTATCAGGACCTCCGCTGGTAGGGTGTTACTTTCCGGGTAGGCGTAAGGAATGTAGCTTGGGTATTCATATTAAGAGGTCGGTCAGTTCGGGGCCCCATTGCTATGGGCACGGCTGCCGCGCGCCCCGGCAAAAACTTACGAGTGGCATCCTATTAGTTGGACCCTGTGAAAGGTCTCGTAGGGAAACCCTGCCTGCTCACCTTGGTAGTGTTTTGGGGAGTCGCGACCCCGGGCAAATGGGAATCACGACTTGGAGTGAACGTGCACACCTCTGCAGAGTGTAAAACTGATATATCAGCCGTGCTCACGGTCACGAGCGGCCCAGACCCTCACTTGATGAGCAAATTGGATTCACTGCATACTTGGAGATGGAACTTGGCGAGGTTGCTACCTCGTGTTTTGGCGGAATGGCTATTCCGTGTTGGTAGGATTGCTATCCTGTGTTAATAATTGGGGTTAATCCCTAGGCTTCTATATTAATTAGGATAGTCCTTTAAAAGATGCTAATTACTACTTACACTAATTAAGGGTTGGGTTTATGCTACTCATAATTAGTAATAGGTTGTTCTTATAATAGTCATAATTAAAAGTGATCAACTAAAATGCTACCGCAGTCAAACCAAGTCAGCTTTACCTTGTTTTAAACCTTGCATGTCATTACTTTCTGTCTGTGCTTGCTGAGTTCGACATGAACTCACCCTTGCTATTTCCTTCACACCCCCAGTGTGTAGTAAAGTGCTTCTCAGAAGAAGGATAAAGATGTCATGGAGTTTTCTAGAAGCTTATGAGAAGTGCTTGGCGTACGGAGCCCCCAGTCAACCGTCCCTGAGAAGAATGGAGCCTAAGAAGTTCTAGCTACTGTTTCCGCGTACTCTGATGTTTTGTAAGTGTTAATATAAATATGTTTTCCGCTATAAATAACATTGTTTCTGATATTTCTATTCTTTGTTGTATGTGTGGACTTCCTGGGCACACATATGACAACTCTGGTCTTATTTTAAAAGCCAGAGTGTGTCACGCTCTCTGCCTGATTTGGAGTTTTTGGTTGATGCTGATCTCGGCGAAGTGATCGAGGAGAGGAGGCGAGAATCCCGCCTGTTGTTCCTGTAGTTACTCTTGCTGCTGTCGGAGGCAGGATCGGAGGAAGCAGCTAGCAGGATGCCGTACTGCGTGGTGACCGCGGCGGGTGTCGCCGGCGGCGAACAGGAGGAGGTGCGTATCTTCTACCAGCGGTACGGCCACGGCGCCACCAAGGTTCTTCTCATCATCGGTACTACATTCTTCTCTCCCTTTTTAATGTCTCTTTTGGTTTTCTCATCCATTGAATTGAATCCTTGTGTTCAATTTCGTGCCACCGTTGACGGAACGGAAATATTCCGTACCGACCGCTTTCGTTTTATACATTATGATATCGTTTTCTATATTATAAAACCGTTTTCGAATTTTGTTAAACATAAAACTTTGTCAGTTTCAGTTGGTTTCACAACCATTTTTGTTTATTTTTTATACTTTTTAATTGCTAAAATATAGAAATATTCCGTACCGACCGCATTCGTTTTCTACATTGTAATTCCGTTTTCGACCGTTTCCGACCGTTTTCATCCTACCATAGATGGTCCCAATCGGATCGCAGGGTTCGCGGGGACGTACGAGTCGTGGGCCCCGCAGGTGAAGGGCCTGACGGGCGCCGTGGAACCCGTCGACGAGGAGGCTCCGCCCGACGACGACGCGGTGGGCGTCGAGGTCTGCTGCTTCGACAACCGCGGCATGGGGCGCAGCTCCGTCCCGGAGCAAAAGTCGCAGTACACGTGCGTGCTCCGCCCGCCCTAGCTCTTTTGCTCTTCTCCACTCCATGGGTAAGACGGACAATTCCTTCCTCCTCCCGTCCTCCTCCTCCCAACTGGTGACTGAGTCTGAGTGGTCATCGGTCTTCCTGATGCGATGACTGACACAGACTGTATCTGGATTCTGGAACAGGTTCCATGATAGCTTCGAAATTGGCAGCAATGGCGCCGCACCGGGTTGCGTCGCTGGCGTTGCTAAACACCACCGGAGGAGGCTACCAGTGCATCCCAAAGGTAGGTTCAGAAAAGCTCCATTTGTTTGTGAGTTGAGTCACAGTCACCTGGAGGATATTTCTGCGTTTTTTTTTGTTGTTGTGTGTGTATCGTTTGTTCCTTTTGGCAATCGATTCTCCGGCTTACGGGTGGCCTATTATTGGGCCACAGAAATTGACCAAAACAAACATGATAAATTCAAAGGTGAATTCAAAATCTGCTAGCCAGCTGACATCGAAAGAAAGGAAGAGTCAACAATCGCTACAATCAGCAGTTGGTAATGACTTTGTCAGTCATACTCACACGGAATTGAAGGGAGACAAGGTGAAGCTTCTAGTTTCTAGCTTTAAATTCAGTGGTACAGTGTGGACATCTCTGACTCTGTTGGAACCAAAATAAAATTGAATTATATTTTTTGAAAACTGCTCCGGTACTCCTCTTCTTAAAATTGCACAGATCTTAAAACAACCTATTTAATTAATAATTATTAAATGTTTGCTTAACTATTTTCCACCTGGGCCCTCGCATGGGTCTCATATGTCTAAACCCAACCCATGTCCAGCCCAAATGCAGCCGTAATCCATCTCTTCAGATTGTTTTGGTTCCCGTCTATTTCGTTTCCTCATATGGCAGCCGGTGGCGGTGCTCCATGGTTGTCCTCGCGGCCGCATATGCACGGTAGGAGCGTCTAACCAAATTCAGTTCAGACTTCAACTTCCATTTTCTTTGTTTCAATCTGGGTTTTGACAAGGAGCGCACCTACACATCATGACCACGGCAGCACCTCTATCTCCCTCCTCGATGGTCATCCACAGCGGCGAGCACCTCCATCTCTGGACCAGTTTTGTTTCATGCATCGCGTTCGGTTCTTGCTATAGGAGAGGAGGTCCGTTACACCATTCTATCCATCTTCGGCGCCTTTGCATTCCGTTGCCTAAATCTTTTTCCATTGAACCATTGCCTGGTATATGTACTAGTTGCGGCTATACATGGCCGCCGGCTACGTGTGTATAAGAAACGGAATGTACGTACGGGAATCGAATAAAGCACGAAGCGATCGGGAGAGATAAGTTAGGAGGATTGCATTTGGGCTGGACACGGATTGGGTTTTAGACATGCCAGACCCATGCGGGGCAGGTGGAAAAATAAGAAAATAATTGATAAGAATGAACGACTTTGAGATCCGTGAAATATTTAAAAAGAGGAGTACCGGAGCAGTTCTCATATTTTTTTTGTCGGAAAAGGGGAAATTAATTTACCTTTTGATTTGGAGCTGCTGATATTTGTTGGAAAGAGGACTATTTTGATAGACATAACTGCGTCCAACAATTTATTGGGTTCCTCTTCCTTCCACTGGTAACAACTTAAAACACTACCTACTTCAACACAACTTGGGCCCTTACCGGCATTTCTGCAAATCATGGTTTCTTTTTTAAAAATAGTTGTTTAAAGTTTGTATGTTTCGTGTTTCATAACTAATTAAAAATTAATCAACTCATGTTACTGATGACAACAGTTTGCGTTTACCTCTTCAATCAATGCATTATTTAGCCACTGTTTTCAATTTGGGTGTTGGTGAATAACTATTTTCTTTGCTGCTGTCACTGCACTTGCGTGCTGACCCGGTTTTTAGGAGTAAGAAGCTCGTCCTAATGACAATGCCATTTTCATTTCCAGATTGATTGGCACACGATATCGCTTGCATGTCGTTTTCTAAGAGCAAGAACGCCGGAGCAAAGAGCCATCCTCGATCTTGAAGTCCACTATACGAGGGTTGGTGACCGCTTCTCCTCTTTTTTTTTTCCTCGAAAGTACGATTTGCTTATGCCCGTGCAAAATTTGTCAAAGGATAAACTGATTTTAAAATCATATTATACTGCAGGAATACCTTGAGGAAGTTATTGGAACAAGTACCAGAAGACAAATGCTTTATCAGGTAAGAAGTTATGAACCATTCAAGAACAATGAAGGAAGTGAACTCTTTAAGTGTTAGCCCATATATCTGTTAATAACATGATGAATTTCTTTAGAAAGTAAACAAGAACATGGGATTATTGAGTATTGACCTGTCCTATAAACCAGATTTGGTACAACGAATAGTACAACATTTGTTATACCGGACAAGAACGCCTATAGAAGTCAAAGATGCAAAACAACCCCTAGAACGTTATTTGTCATGTACTCAGTTTCTGATTAAGTATGTGACTATGAGACTTTTATGTATAATATATATATTTTTCAGGAATATGTTAAAGGTCTGTCATCCGGTGGCATGCAATCCAGATATGGATTTGAGGGGCAAATCAATGCTTGCTGGACACATAAGCTCTCTCCAACAGAATTAGACAGGATTCGCTTCTCAGGTTTCCTTGTTCTAATTATTCATGGCAGGTAACTGAAGAAAGTCGTATAATCCATTATTGTCCAATGCTGATCAGCAATACACTTTTGACATTCCATCAGGGATGATGTCGTTGCTCAGTTGTATCATGCAAGGAGGCTTGCAGAAAATCTCCAGCCTGCTGCTAAGCTGGTTGAGCTCCGTGGAGGCCACCTTGTGAGCCATGAAAGACCAGCTGAGGTAAACAAAATATTGCATTCTCTTATGTAGTGATGGAGCTATTGTGTCATGCAACTGATAAATTCCTCTCCAGGTTAATATGTCCCTCATGGAGATGATAAAGGCATCAAATTCAAACACAGACCTAGAGGAGTGGTCAAACCTTCCAAACAAGTCTGATGGTCTTCTTCTATCTGGATCAGCAAGTTGTCTTACCAAAAGAGACGATGACAGAGTGAATTACCTCGTCTTTACATACAATCTACTCGGGAAGCTCCAACTTATTTTTCTCTTCGTCTTTGGAGTGTTCTATGTTATTCTTGAACACGTGAGGAGAGTTGTAAAAATTTTGAAGCCTGTCAGGGTGTCTGCTTCCACCTTATAGGTAAGGTAAACACTGTTTGACACATTCCTTATTCAGTCACTTTAAGTTGCTATATTGGTATTGGTAGATAGACTGGGAATTGACAAGAAATTTATCTTTGCAGAGTAATTAGCAAGTCAACTATTGTAGTCTAAGTTCTCTTTGCTCCGGGAAACTGTGAATTTATGAAGAGATACAGTCCCTAGCACTTCCGGCAAAAATATTGTTGCAGAAGCTGGGCAAGTGGGCATTACAGTTTTCGGTCTTCCAAGCAATTGTTTTGATGATGTGTGTTGCATTGTACAGTAGATTACAAAAATGAAATATATATCTTTCTCATAGGAATGCTTTCCGTTAAAAAGCTTCAATCTCAGCTGAGCCATAATAACACATTTAGAATTCTCGAGTGTTTATTTGCAACCGTTTTGAGTATTGAGATCGTTTACTTTACAGCAGCATCAAGCGCCGTGGCATCTGACATAGCAAGCTATACATACATTGTGAACAACAAGAACAACCAAAAATGAGTCGCGAACACGTCTCAACTCTCAAGCACACTCATGAGTCATGACGATGCATTAGATTTTTGTCTTGAATGCCATGCTCAAGTTAAGCTCATGTATAGGCCACCCTGCTGTTGGTGGTGCGCGTGCTGACACCGAACCGCGGCGGGGTCCATTCCCCTGTGCCGCTCGAGTCCGGGCTGTACCCGGCGATCGCACTGCCGTTCTGGCCCGAGCTCGACGAGTCCCCGGCGAGACCGCCGCCGGACCGGCTCCTGGCGTGCGTCGGTGTAGCCGACGGCGGCACGGGACGCGCCTTGGCTCGAGCGGACCTTGTCGCGGCCATGTAGCCTGGGATGGCGGGCGGCCGCCCGTGCGCAACCGTGGCGGCATGATGGTTCAGTGGACTCCCAAACGACGTCTCCATCTCCACCGTCTTCTCCGACATGCCGTTCGGGAAAGCAGCGGCCGCCGTGACGTAGGACGTCGTCCTGGTGGTGGCGCTCTGGTGCGTAGTCTTGGCGTGGTCGGGCGCGTGCTCCTGCTCCTGCTCCTGCTGCTGCTGCTGCGCCTGCGTCGCGGCCATCCAGCGCTCCAGCCAGTGGAAGCCCAGGCCGGCCTTCTCGTCCTCCTGCCGCTGGCACTGCCGCTGTGCTCATGTCATGCACGCCAAACATTTGTCAGATCGAATCGAAGTAAATGCAGGTTTATTAATAATCACCGGCATCAGGTACGGTAGTGTTAGCGAGACACGCGCACGCACGGCGCACCTGCTGGTAGGCGTAGGCGTAGGCGAGCGCCCGCTCTCGGCGTGCGGCGGCGTCGTGCCGGCGCGCGCCCTCGGCCCTGGCGTCCTCCAGGGTGCGGCTACTGCTGTCCCAGGCGCCGGAAGGGCTCCTCCCGCCGCCGTTATCCTCGCCTCTTCCGAGCCTGCCTCTGCTTCTGCTTCTGCTTCTCTGCCTCAGCAGCAGGTCTGCCACCTCGCCGTCGTCACTGACGTCGCGGTGGCCTTGCAATGCCGGCTCGACGTATGGCGCTCCTAGCAGGGTGGCGCGGCTGGCTGGAGGTGTCGGCGGCGGGAGGAGGAGGAGCGGGTGCTGGGTGACGCGGCGCGCGCGGACGCGGGCCTGGGCTCGGACGAGGGCCTGCATGCAGCGCATGGTGAGGTGCACCTGCCGCCGCACCTGGTGACCGCGCACCAGCGCCTGCAGGCGCACCAGGCCACGTAGTGCGCGCAGGGCTCGCCGGGCCTGAAACAAACCAAAATTTGGATTTTACATGTATGTACAAAATCTCCTCTACTCTTTGACGATGAAATCAGTAACCAAAGGTACATGCTACAGACGGGTGTAGAGTAAAAAAAAAAAGTAAATTGGAGGGTGTAGTAAAATAATCAAAAGGATTGTTTGTATATACTAACCCGAAGAAAACATTAGTCAACCACTTGTTTGTGAACAAGAAAACTCAATATTGTCCCATGATGATATCTTAAGGACATTACATTAAGAAGTGAGTCTACCTCAATTACTTGGGTGAAATGTGTGGCCACACACCTAACTATGTATGTTTGAGTTATCTTCGACTCCAATTTAGATGTCTATTTTCCTTTTTATTGGAAATCCAGATAATCCTACTAGGGTCTCATTTTGGAGGTTGTATTGACAAGGCACCCATTTTATAAGGGAACGGTTGAAAAACTTATCTCCTACACCCAAAATTTGTGAGCATGTTATAAAAAATCCAGGTCTTTAAAGAAGTTATACACCCATATTTAAGATATTTGAAGAATTGGGTGAAATATTTCTTCATCACACCTGATTTTTTTAATTACATCAGTTCTATCTAGAAATTACATCAAATTAACCAGAGCTACCCTAGTACAAATATATTGTGTAAATCCAATATAAATTGACAATAACTTAAAATTGAAGTGCGGAAGAGAAGATTTTCAACCAAATCGTGAAATCATATAGTCAACATAAGTCAGCAGCAACTAAAATCATTTGGCTATTAATTTGGCATTTAATTTGTTGCTATTTGCAAACTCCCATAACAAAATGCAAAGGATAAAAATAGGTCATCTCCAAAGGAACTGACATTTGGACTTGGCAAAGGATAAAAAAAGAATGTCTCTAGGCGCGCGCGCTTTCCTCGCGCGTGACTTTGCTCATGCGATCGGGTTTGCAAAGTCGTCCACAACTTGGCATTTTTGCCAAGTTTCCTCCCTCATTTTCCAAGTTGACCAAATTGCAAACTCCAAATGCAAAACCGTTGGATACCTCATTTGGAGCTTTTTGGCAAATTACTCAAATGCAAAACTCAAATGCAAAACCCTTGGAGATGCTCTTAGGATGTGGAAAAGGAGAATTCTCATTCTTATCGTAGTCCCATTCTCTTACATGCACCCTACTTAGAAAGAAGGTCGGGGAAGGAAAAAATCAGATATGGGAGAGAAGATTTTCACCTTGGCACGATATAATAAAACTGTTATTTCAGTAAAAAAATAATTCCTCATGTATTTCCAAGTATTATTTGTAGGGTAAGTAAAGCTCAAGAGTGATGAGGACATTTCAACCGTAGCTCAAGTACAACAACTCACCATCCAACATCAAGGATACAAATCAAGGACCACTTACACGAAGTCACACTAAGATACCATAAGAGCAAGTGAATTTACTCCTAAATGATTTTAATTTTGATACTTTTAAGAATGTTATATTGTACTTAGGTATATACACAAAGAAGAGGTTGGATCGGACCATGAAGATCGGACCGCTACAATGGAAAATGGAATAGCAAAAATGGACCACTATAGTGAAAAACATACCAGTACAAAAAACCTTCATAACTTTTGATTCCCAAAAGCTATGAAGCTCTATGAGGACATTTTGAAAAGCTAATTAAGTCTAATTTTCAATGCCACCAAGGCCAAGCTGTTTGGAATTTCCATTGTGAGAGCCAACCAGTTTTAGTGAAGACTGGTCAAAAGGTCAATAGTCTGTCAGAAGGTCAATTGAAACCAGAACTCTTTTTGTTTAGCTATGTGCTAACAAAACTCAGAGAGTAATCTCTACCCCTTTGTTCTTGTGATTTTTTCGCAGGACTACAGAAGCCGCGGCTTCATCCACTTCCAATTGGTGCTCCTACTCCATTCGAGATTTTCTCGATTGATTGTAAGTTGTGTTGGTTGGTTCTTTGAGAGCGTGGTTGGGCGAATCCTCGATTCAAGTTGTCGGTTAAAGATGATGTTTGGCTTTGAGTTTTGTTTGTCAGGTTGCACTAGTTATCGATGCTTGCTGCAAGTTATCTAGCCATTTTTGAGCTAGTTATCAAGATCAAGATCCTACGCCGTGAAGATCGGAACAAGAACCTCATCAAAGAGGGTGCTCTACACGTATTCCCTCCGCATAGAATTTAGAAGTCGTTTAGGACAGCGACACAGTCTCTAAAATATAACTTTACCCTCTTATTTTTATAAAATATTCAGAAAAATGATATATGTATACTTTTATGAGAGTATTTTCCAAGACAAATCTATTCATATAATTTTTACATTTGTAAACTCAACAATTTAAAAGTTATTGATGATTTATATTCCCAACGTTTGACCCAAATGTAACACCCTCGATGTTACTGCATAATCAACCTGTAAAACCATGGCATAAGCATCATGTTTATGGTTGTGAATACATGTGTGAAATCGCAAGGAAAGAAAAGCTTAAAGAAATCGTAAACAAAAATCCATCTTTGTCTCGCTTAATATTGCATAGGGTTGAACTTGTAATTTTCACGAACAAAAATGATATAGAACGTTTGAAAACATCTTAATAAAGTTTTAAGTACAAATCTTGAAGAAAACGTTGCAACTTGTGGCGTCAAAAAATAATATCACTAACTAGTTCTTCCTATTGCCCAAAGTTTGAACTTGAAATAGGTTTTCACTTAAAACCTAGGGTTTAAGTGTTGTTTTGGTAACAATAGACAAACCAAGTTCTCAATTTAATTATGAGCAATCTAGTTAAGCACTAGAATCGTGTTTTGGGACTGTTGGGAGGCTTGAAGCGTCCTCTTGCATGTAGTGCAGTTGGTTGAGCAATGGGGTTGCTTGGCTAGCCATTGTAGGCGCTTTAAAAACTGTGCACGACCACTCTTTCCCAGCTCCTGTGCGCGATCACCGCGTGAGCAGCGTTCGGCATCGCGTCTCTGCTCGCGCCCACGTGCACTTCCGTGCTGCTGCTCCGCTGCCCCGCTGTTGCATGTGCTGGCTGCACTGCTCGCGCTGCCGCCGTGCCGTGTGGCATCGCCCTTGCCTAGCACCAACCCCGCCTAAACTCAGCTTCACGCCGAGGCAGTGTCACGTCACGGTTGCCCTTGTGCTCGGCTGATTCTCCCTGTCATGGCGTCCTTCAATGCCTGGCCAGGAGAGGTCGTTTCATACCGAGCCGTCACGTACGTAGCACCGCCTTCCTGTCACTCAGCCGCCTGTCCTCACTCCACCTTGATTCGCGCTTTGGCAAGCTCCAATTTTGGAGCAGAGGTCCCACCGTGCCATTAAGGCCGAGCCGGCCGTGACCGAGCACCACTCAGCCGTGCGTCCATCCCTTTCAAATTGGCCGTGCCAGCAGCTTCACCTCCACTGCCCTCACCCCGTGCGCGCCCCTATCCACGCCCTACTATGCCCCTGTCTCCGGTGACACACCTGTGCCATCGCCAGAGTGCCGCTGCACCGCCAGTTGCACGTGGCCAGCCCCGCACACGCTATCTCCGACCAAGCCATCACTTCGACTAAGTCGGTGGTAAGTCACTGGTGCTCACTCATGTTCTCTTCTAGCCGTTTAACCCCTTGACTCACCATAACAAGGCCGCCTCTCTCTCTATAGATCAGTGCTGCCGTGGCAAGGTAAATCCATGGGTCCCCTGCCTTTCCAACTACTGCTCAGCTTTTCGCGCAAACCGGTAGGTGTTTGAAAGAGCATCTAGGCCCTAGTGATTTCGGTGATTAATGACATTGTTGATTACTATGACTAACGTATGTTTTGCAGAGGCAAAGTCATAGGTAAGGTCATGGTAAATAGGTACTCGATGGACAGGGACGTACATGCCCACTTAATAGTGGAAATTGTTTCGATTTTCAAAGGATGGATGGACATCATCAAGACTAGACAAGGTCTAAGTGTCGTATGGTGAAGAAGGGCACTTAGAGTAGTTTAGGACTTTGTTTTCCTTTGACTGTACTATTAAGAGGGGCTTTGATCTAGTAGCTTGACTTAGGCAAGGTTTTAGGTTTAGGTGTGATGCACACTTGGTAAACCTAGCACTAGGCAGCTCAGAGATAGTCCTTAGATCGAGAGGAACAAACTTCGTTTTGGAGCGATCGCGTTTCGACGAAGTTAGGGTGCCCAAGGGGGCACCGGACTCTGCACCGGATGCTCTGTGAGTGCGTCCGGTGAGGTCCTTAGCCGTTGGAACAGTGCCGTGCTTAGGGTTAGGCACCGGACGCTGGCACCGGACTCATCGGGCAGCGTCCGGTCTCTTACCCAGGGAGGTTGCAAAGCTGCCATGAGCACCGGACGCTAGCACCGGACGCACCGGGTAGCGTCCGGTCCCATGCGCAGGGAGCATGTAAGTTTCCCCAGAGCACCGGACTGTGCACCGGACGCTGGAAGTTAGCGTCCGGTGACCTGTCAGAAGCAAGTACAGTTAGCCGTTATGGAGCACCGGACGCTCGGTGCAGTGCGTCCGGTGCAACATAATGTGCGTCCGGTGACCCCGTTTTCAGTGGAAAATGGTTGGCTTTCCTTTGGACTTCGTGGGTAGTATTTATACTCCTCCACCTCATCCTTGAGAGGTCTCTTGCCCATTTGAACATCAGAGAAACTTGTTGTGGAGCAAGAGAGTAGCAAGAGCCTAGAGAGGATTGTGTTTTGAGTGTTCTCTTGAGAGAATCCTTCTCTAGTGAGTTCCAAGAGTCAAGTGTGCATCCACCACTCTCTAGAGCCTTGTTTGGGTCAAGTGAGAGTTCTTTGCTTGTTACTCTTGGTGATCGCCATCACCTAGACGGTTCGGTGGTGATTGGAGGCACGAAGACCGCCCGGAGTTCTTATGGGTGGCTCGTGTCAAGCTTGTGAGCGGTTTTGGGCGATTCACCGCGACGGAGTGTCGAAGAATCAGCCCGTAGAGAGCACTTGGTCCTTGCGCGGACCAAGGGGGAGCAAGACCCTTGCGCGGGTGCTCCAACGAGGACTAGTGGAGAGTGGCGACTCTCCGATACCTCGGCAAAACATCGCCGAGCACTTTCTTCCACTACTCCTTTACTTTCTAGCATTTATTTTGTGCTTTTACTTTCTTAGAATTGCCATGCTAGAATAGGATTGGAACTAGGTTGCAAACCTTTTTATCCGGTAGCTCTCCAGGTCACACTAGGCACAAGGGGTTGAATTGGAGCTTATAGGTTGCTTAAATTTTTAGAGAAGCCCAATTCACTCCCCCTCTTGGGCATCTTGATCCTTTCAATTGGTATCGGAGCCTAGTGCTCATTTTTTTTAGGCTTCACCGCCTAGAGAAAAGATGTCTAACGGGGATGGACCGCCACCCATGTTCGATGGGGATGACTTCCCATATTGGAAAATACGGATGGAGTCATACCTTGAGGCATGCGATATAAAGTGCCTAAAAGCCGCGACTGAAGGGTTTACCCCTCCGGCAAAGGACACCGCTCTTACTCCACAAGAGCAAGAAAACAAGAAGTGGAATGCGAAGGCCAAAAACCACATCTTTAGAGGCCTTTGCAAAGAGGTGTTCAACCGCGTTCGGAGCCACAAAACCGCCAATGAACTTTGGAAGGAACTTTGTGCGCTCCATGAGGGATCAAAGAGTGAACGCGAGGAACGCTATCACCTAGTGATGAACAAGCTTAATACTTTTGAGATGCTTCCTAAAGAAAATGCTAATGAAATGTATTCTCGCTTGAATGTCATTGTAGAGGAGCTAAATGGACTTGGGCTCACTCAAATGAGTGCGGCGGATGTAGCAAGGAAAATACTATGTGTGCTTCCCATTGAGAAATATGGGCACATAGTAACGGTGCTTCATCAAGGCGATCTCTCCACCACTACACCAACCGCCATATTGGGGAAGATCAATGCTCATGAGATGTACATGCACATGAACCCCCAAGATGGCTCCTCGTCGGCCAAGAAAGAAAAGAAGGACTTGGCTCTCAAAGCTTCTCACAAGGGCAAAGCCAAGAAGATTGAAGTTGAGTCATCAACTTCAAGTGATGATGATGCATCTATTGCTCTCTTGGTGAGAAGAACCACAAAGATGTTGAAGAAGCTCAACAAGAATGGAGTCAACTTTGACTCCAAGAAGAAGAAGTTCTTCACAAGTAGCAAGAGGAAGCCCATCTCCGAGATGGATTGCTACAATTGTGGTGAGCTTGGTCATCTTGCCCATCAATGTCCAAAGCCCAAGAAGGACAAATACAAGAAGAAGAACAAAGAGCAAGATGATTCAAGTGATGATTAGAAAAATGACAAGAAGGAATACAAGAAGAAAGATGGCAAGAAGAAGGAGCACTACAAGAAGAAGAATGGCAAGGCTTACATAGTTGGTGATTGGCTCACCGACATTGAAAGCTCAAGTGGTGACTCCTCCGGCAATGAGAGTGATGATGAGAAGGTTGCCGCCATTGCCATCGATGCTCCATCACCATCATCTTCACCACCATCTATATCCTCTACACACCTATGCCTTATGGCCAGGGGTGACCGGAAGGTACAAAGTGAGGATGAGAGTAGTGAAAGTGAAAGTGAATATGAATCACCATATTATGATGAACTTGTAAAATTGCTTAACAAGTACACAAAAGTCAAAAGAAAATCTAGAAGTGAAAATGAAAAGCTTGAACTTGAAAATGAAACACTTCTAGCAAAGCTTGAGTCTAGTGATGAGCTTAGAGACCAAAATGAGATCATGACCACTAAGCTCAAGGAGCTCAAACTCTCTCTAAAAGAGCTCAAAGAAAAACATGATAAACTTGAGAGTGTTCATGATGAGCTTATCACTAGATATAGAGCAATGAAGGAAGAGCTAACAACTCTAAAAGCAAACTATGACAACCTTAAAATTGCTTATGAACTTGCAATTGATGAAACACATGTTGCTACTAACAATGTTGCTAAGCTTGATGTAGCCACATCTTGTGATGACTTACTTGTGGAGAGCACAAGCAAATGTGTTGATTGCAAGGGCAAGAAAGTGGTAGTGGCCGAAAGATATGAGGACACTATCAAGCTCAAAAATGAAATTGTCATGCTTAAGAAAGAGTTGCAAGACCAAGTCAAGCACAAGACAATCGTAATTGAGTCACTTGATCAAGACAAGAAGCTTGCATATGAAAACAAGTTGCTCAAGGAAGAGAATCAATATCTCAAGCTTGGTTTGATGTATGACAAGCAAGAAGAAGATGAGACATTCATCTTGGATGAGTTAGCAAGCAACAATGACCCAATCATCAAGAAGCTAACTCAAGAGAACAACAAGCTCAAGAAAGAGAAGGAACATCTAACCATGGGGTTGGCAAAGTTCACAAAGGGGAAGGACCTTCAAAGTGAGCTTTTCATGAACACCGTCATGAAGCTGGACAAGAGTGGGATTGGCTACAAAGCTCATCAAGTCACTAGCCACTCATGATCAACCAAGCAAGCCAAAGCAAAAGAGATGTTATGAGTGTGGTCAAGAAGGACACTTTGCTCATGAGTGTAAGGCACCACTACCACCACCCTTGCCCAAGCATGCAAGACCATTTGCCTTCAATGCTCACTACATTGTAAGAAAAGACAAGAGTGGCAAGGTCAAGGTTAGCTTCATGGGGCCACCCAACAAGCAAAGGCCAAAGAAGATTTGGGTGCCAAAGCAACTAGTAGAGAAGGTCAAGGGCCCTAAGCAAATGTGGGTCCCTAAATCTCAAGCTTGATCTCTTGTGTGTAGGTGAACTACAAGACCGGTGGATTACATTGGGTAATTGATAGTGGTTGCACTCAACATATGACCGGAGATCCCCGGATGTTCACCTCTCTTGATGAAGATGTTGACAACCAAGAGAAGATCACATTTGGTGACAATTCTAAAGGCAAGGTCAAGGGACTAGGAAAGGTTGCCATATAAATGACAACTCCATCACCAATGTGCTCTATGTGCAATCATTGAGTTTCAACTTGCTCTCGGTTGGACAACTTTGTGATCTTGGATTTGAATGCCTATTCAAGAAGAAGGAAGTAATAGTGACCAAGGAAGATGACAATGAAGTGATATTTAAAGGCTTCCGACACAACAACTTATATGTAGTTGATTTCTCATCCGATGAAGTTGATGTCAAGACTTGCTTATTCACCAAGACTTCACTTGGATGGTTGTGGCATAGAAGGTTAGCACATGTTGGAATGGGCACACTCAAGAAGTTGATGAAGAAAGAATTGATTAGAGGCTTGAAGGATGTGACATTTGAGAAAGACAAGCTTTGTAGTGCATGTCAAGCCGGCAAGCAAGTTGCAAACACTCATCCAACAAAAGCCTATCTCTCTACTTCAAGAGTGCTTGAGCTACTTCACATGTATTTATTTGGAACAACCACATATGCTAGTCTTGGAGGCAACAAATATTGCTTGGTCATAGTTGATGATTTCTCCCGGTACACTTGGACATTCTTTTTGCAAGACAAGGCCGAAGTTGCATCAATATTCAAAAAGTTTGCAAAGAATGCCCAAAATCAATTTGATGTCAAGATCAAGAAGATTAGAAGTGACAATGGCAAAGAGTTTGACAACACCAACATTGAAGAGTATTGTGATGAAGTGGGAATCAAGCATGAGTTCTCCTCAACATACACACCACAACAAAATGGGGTTGCAGAAAGAAAGAACCAGACATTGATCACCTTGGCAAGAACAATGCTAGATGAGTATAACACTTCGGAGAAGATGTGGGCCGAGGCAATCAACACCGCATGCTATGCTTCAAACCGGCTCTTTCCTCACAAGTTCCTAGAGAAGACCCCTTATGAGTTGCTCAATGGGAAGAAGCCCAATGTCTCATTCTTCAGAGTGTTTGGATGCAAATGCTACATCTACAAGAAGCGCCAACACTTGGGAAAGTTCCAAAGAAGATGTGACATTGGCTACTTGGTTGGCTATTCATCAAAGTCAAAGGCATATAGGGTCTTTAACCATGCCACAAACATGGTTGAAGAAACATTTGATGTTGAATTTGATGAAACTAATGGCTCCCAAGGAGCAAGTGATAATCTTGATGATGTAGGTGGTGAACCATTGAGGGATGCCATGAAGAACATGCCGGTGGGGGACATCAAGCCAAAAGAAGATGATGATGATGTGCAAGTCATTGAGCCACCATCCACCTCACATAGTCCACAAGATGAAGACAAGGATGTGAGAGATGCTCATGAAGACACTCAAGTCACTCTTGAGCAAGCGGTGGCACAAGCACAAGATGTTGATGCTCCCCAACCTACCCCTCAAGTGGCACCAAGAAGAACATCACATCTCCTCCAAGATCACTCTCAAGATCTCATCATCGGGAGCCCATCACGTGGTGTAACTACTCGTTCTAGACATGCTTTATTTATTGAACATCACGCTTTTGTGTCTCTTGAAGATGAACCAAAGACCATAGAGGAAGCTCTTCGTGATGCGGATTGGATCATGGCCATGCAAGAGGAGTTGAACAACTTCTCTCGCAACCAAGTATGGACACTTGAAGAGCGACCCAAAGATGCAAGAGTGATTGGAACAAAGTGGGTCTTCCGGAACAAGAAGGAGGATCAAGACAAAGTGGTGCACAACAAGGCAAGGCTCGTGGCAAAAGGCTTTTCACAAGTGGAAGGTCTTGACTTCGGTGAAACCTTTGCACCGGTGGCAAGACTTGAAGCAATTCGTATCCTACTTGCATATGCATCTAGTCATGATAACAAGTTATTTCAAATGGATGTGAAAAGTGCTTTTTTGAATGGATATATTAATGAGCTTGTCTATGTTGAGCAACCCCCTCGGTTTTGAAGACCCTAGGTACCCCAAGCATGTCTACCGGTTGTCCGAGGCTCTCTACGGTCTCAAGCAAGCTCCTAGAGCTTGGTATGAGAGGCTTAGGGACTTCCTCATTGAGGAGGGCTTCAAGATTGGGAAAGTTGGCACAACACTCTTCACCAAGAAAATGAATGGGGAAATCTTCATTTGCCAAGTTTATGTTGATGATATTATTTTTGGCTCTACTAATGAAGATTTTTGCAAGGAATTTGGTGATTTGATGTCCAAGGAGTTTGAGATGTCCATGATTGGCGAGCTATCCTTCTTCCTAGGATTTCAAGTCAAGCAAATGAAGGAAGGAGTCTTCATCTCTCAAGAGAAGTACACACAAGATCTTCTCAAGAGGTTCAAGATGATGGATTGCAAGCCAATCAAGACTCCCATGGTATCAAATGGGCATCTCGACTTGGATGACGGAGGTAACCCAATTGACAAGACTCTCTATCGCTCCATGATAGGAAGTCTCCTCTACCTCACCGCATCTAGGCCCGATATCATTTTTAGTGTGTGTATGTGTGCTAGATATCAAGCAATGCCTATGGAATCTCACTTGATTGCCGTCAAGAGAATTCTTAGGTATCTAAAATACACACCTTGCCTAGGTTTGGGGTATCCCAAAGGTGTAAGATTCTAACTTGTAGGCTATTCCGATTCGGATTATGCCGGGTGCCGAATTGATAGAAAAAGCACATCCGGAGGGTGCCACTTCCTAGGTAGATCACTTGTCTCTTGGATGTCAAAGAAACAAAATAGTGTTGCCTTGTCAACGGCCGAGGCAGAATACATTGCCGCCGGTGCTTGTTGTGCACAAATACTATACATGAAACAAACTTTGCTAGACTATGAAGTAGTACTAGACAAAGTACCTTTGTTGTGTGACAACGAAAGTGCCGTAAAACTTGCAAACAACCCGGTTCAACACACCCGCAGAAAACATATTGACATCTGTCACCACTTCCTTAGGGATCATGTTGCTAAAGGTGACATATCTCTAGAGAATGTGGGAACGGAAAATCAATTGGCAGATATCTTCACAAAACCTCTAGATGAAGCTAGGTTTTGTATGTTGAGAAATGAACTTAATGTGCTTGATCTCTCTAACTTCACTAAAAGATAAAAGTTGTGTGTTGAAACTTGTAAATAACTTTTGTTTTGCATTCCATGCATACTAAAACTAAAATACAACTTGCATGTGGCTTGTCTAACATGGTTAAGATAACCCCCTTGTGTGTGTGAAAAAACTTAACCTTGGTTCAAACTTGACAAGTTTTAGTTTACTATCAAGTATTGCATTTCAACTCATATCATGTGCATGCTTGTTAGTTGACCGTTTCTTTTCGGTTATTCTTTGAGCATCCGCTGTGTTCGTCCATAGATAGGGGGAGCATTCAAAGCTCATTATGATTCAAACCCCTAGCTTTATGGCCATATGATGCTCCTTGGCGATTTCTCGAATTATTTTCATAAAAACTACTAAGCCTATGGCTAAATATTTGTGAAAATTTGAGGGTTTGAGAGAAGTCACTCATACCAGTTCCATTTGGTGTTTATTTGCGTGTCTTTGAAGATGAAACTTGGTTGGGTCATAGTCGGACGTTGTGCTTCGTTGAAAAAGTGCTCAAAGGAGCACCGGACGCTGCCTCCGTGCGTCCGGTGCGGTGAGTGTGCCAGACTGCACGCACCGGATGCAGGAACAGTGCCCCTACAGCGTCCGGTGAGGTGCGTCCGGTGCTCACCTGGCGTGACCTGAAGCACCGGACGCTAAAGCCAGCGTCCGGTGCCCATCGTCCGGTGCAGTGCCGAATTGCATAACTCTCTGCGCATGAGTCCGGTGGTCACCGGACGCGTCCGGTGCCACATTAAGAGCGTCCGGTGACCCCACGGCGGACGCATAAAGCCCACGCCTAGGGGCGTCTCACGGCCAGTTTTTCTCTCGTCTCCGAAACCCGCCTGAGCCGTGCTCTTCGCCCCCGTGCCCTAGCGCCGCCGCCGCCGTCGAGAGCTCCTGCAGGCGACCTCGGCCTTCCCCCCGCGTGCCAGATCCGCCCAAGAAGCTTTCCTCTCCCTCCTCTTCTCGTGTGGATCCAAGATCTCGCAAGAGTTCTAGGGTTTGGGTGAGTTTCGTTATCCATGCCCTTAGGGTGTTTGAGTTTTTGTCTCAATGGATTAGAAAAGGGTTGTTGACCTCGATCTTCTCCGTTTCCCCTGTGCAGCACCTTAAGGAGAGGTTTCGCGTTCTTCGGCAGCCTTCGATCGCGATATCTCTTCCGGAACGCGTCCCGTCTTGGATCGTAAGCCGTTCGCGCCTGTTCCTTATCTATTCTTGCGATCTATAGGTTTTTCTCACCTCTAGCTATTATGATTTCTTTTATATATACCCTATCTTCTCTACTCTCTGCAGCGCGTTGATCTCCGTTGTCAGTTGGGCTTTGTCGGCAGTTCGTTCAGTTGTTTGCCCTTGCAATGGCTCGTACCAAGAACGTCAGTGGTCCGGCTGCTGGCTCAGGAGGTTCCCCAGGGGGTGATGGTGGAGGTGATCCTCCCCGTCGTCTGTCAGCGGCAGAGAAGGGCAAGGGAAAGAAGTTGGCCACTAAGAAGCGCAAGGCCAGCGACAGAGAGGCAGAGGTGGCTGAGGGAGTTGCAGCAGCAGCAGAGGCAGCTGAGAGGGGAGGACAGTCAGGTGCCCTACGGATTGGAGCCGATCTCACGCCACGTCAGAGGCGTGCAATACTTGAGGCCGAGGCTCGACATGGATCACCACCAGGCACGATCATGCTGGGAGGGCAGCGTGTCAGGATCAACGTCATAGAGCCAGCTCAGGAGGATCCAGATCCAGACACAGAGGCAGAGGCCCAGGCAGAGGGTCCAGCAGAGGGACAGGAGCATGAGCAGCCCCTCAGGTGGTCGACTCGTGCACGTACCCAGGCCACTCCTAGGACTGGTACGCTGGGTCAGTCTACCTCCACTGCTCGTGCCACACCAGCCAGAGGCACTCCAGCTTCCCGTCAGCGGCCAGTTAGGATTCACAGGGATCTCACCCTAGTGTCAGCCCGTGAGATCCAGCAGCTACGCTTTGTCCCGTTTCCTACTTGGTTCCCAGCTGCTAGGGATCCCAGAGCCGGTGCCAGGTTCTACACAGTCGTCCAGGAGGACATCTACGAGGCACTGGTTCGTTCTCAGTCTCAGTTCAGGGAGCACAGAGTGATCGACCTTGAGATACTGGGAAACGTGGTTGGGGCAGATATCCATCAGTACTTCACCTACCTCCACGGCTCCCAGAGTTACTAGCTCTTCCTGGTACTTACTGTGAGCAGAGGGTCAGAGAGTTCTACGCGTCATTGTGGGTTTCCCCGAATCACAGTTATATCCACTACGCACTGGCAGGGACTGACTACAGGGTCACAACACAGAGGGCTAGAGAGGTGCTTGGGCTGCGGGCTTCTCCCACCAGGATTCACCAGCTGTGCTACGGAAACTTTGAGCCTCCCCGACATCCTCATGGTGGTGAGATACCACCGGTTGACTTCGTGGCTCCTTATTTCCGTCCACCTTTTGGAGAGGGCTCCAGTCGGACAGTGGGAGACTTGACACGACCAGCTAGGATCCTCGACTTTGTGTTGAGGAAGACTCTTCTCCCCAGGACAGGTTACAGAGATGGATTCACTCGTATCCAGCAGTGGCTAGTTGCACACCTTATCTCCCAGACAGAGTTCGACTTGTGGGATTTGATCGTCTCAGAGATTGAGGACACCATCTCAGAGAGCTTCAGGGGACGGCGTCAGTTGCCGTATGCACATTGGATCACTCTTCTTATTCTCTATGCCTGTTGGTGCAAAAGCTGATCTGCAAACACAAAGGGCTAATACCCGATTTAAACGTTAAGGCGTGCCAGCCGATTTGACCTTACTATCGGCAAAGGTGGTAACTCGAATACTTTGGTCCCGACAACAGCGATGCGCCCGGATGTCACAGCCAAGAGGTATTCACGCGGAACTTGAGAACACGCCGAGCTTAAGTTGACGAATTCCTAAGAACTCGTAGTGGAAAGGAAAAAGTATGACGAAGTCGTCGAAAAAGTAAATGCTTGGAATATGAGTAAAAATGTGTATTTGATTAATTGATTGATTTTTTATTACAAGGCCCTAGGGTCTACATTTATACCCTGCTCAAAGAGCTACAATCAGACACGACTAGAACTCGAATTCCAAATTACAAAGAACCCGTATACAAAACGATTTAAATAACTAAGGAAAACATAAAACTATCCCTCCGTAACAAACTGGAACACCTCCACAGACCGATCATCAACTCCCAGACTTTCTCTCTATATCATCGGCAGACTTCCTTGTCGTAGCCATCGGCACAAACATGTCACCACTTATGGACTTAATCACGTTCACTCACCCTTCCATCGGCAACCATCTCCATCGGCAACTCTCTCTGCAGACCAAACACCACCGCCTTATTTTGCCGATCTACACTTTTACCGATCATGGACACGCGCCCAAAAACGGTGTCAACACATGCCCCCCAATTTCGGAGTATGGAATCATTAATGCTCCAAAATTCTCTGCAGTAATGATGCCTTTTTTCCGCAATTAATGCCCCTAACCTGGCAACCGACAGCCTTAATCTGAACAACTCTGATCCTATCCTTCCGCAGATCCCTCGAAATCCTCAACTTCCCTAAACGGACATTTCCATCTTAGTCGTGTATCGGCAATATTACCGTTACAGGGACTTGCCGATGTACTAACCAGGACACCTGTATCTTATCTTTCCAAACGGCTATCTCCACATTTCTCTCCTATCGGCAATATGACCGTTACCAGGCACTGCGGACCGACCAGGAGATCCCACACAGTAAAATATCTCTGGATAATGACCGCTTCCTGTCAAATCACCTGCACAATCCCTTGATTACCGTACGGACAGTTACCATATCTACCTGAGTACCCTCGGATTTCACGGATGCGGCAAAGAGATAAGTCCGATTTGCCCTTGCCCGTTTTGTTCTATAAATAGTTCCTTCTCAGGTACTCCTTCCCCATCACATCATTCCATAACTCCAACTTCACTTTCCCGGCAGCGGCGCCATCCAAAAGCTCCAAGATCTCCGACGAAGCCCCTTCTTCACCAACTCTGAAACTCCCAAGCATCTCCTCCGTGGTAAAATGGCCGTCAACTTCATCATCCCTGAGCTCAGTCCTTCGCACTATCTCTTGTACTTTTTCTCGCACCCCTGTTCATTCGCGATCCATTTTACTGAACTTTTCTCTCCCTTTTTTCTTTGTGTTTTTCTTTTCCATCTCCAAAACCACTAGGAATCGGCTAACAAAATTGTCATCCCCACTGATCAACCACACCTCCAATGCCTTGGCCCGCTAGGGGATCCAGATCCAACCAACCTTATAAACGCAGAAACCAACAGGATCCCTTTTAGAGCGGAGAATTTTTCTTTGGACTTGTGGAAGGATACTTTTCGTTCCTGGCCCAGCCCCACCGCGGGGTGGAAAGATTGGTTCTTGAGGGTCGGCAACTCCAACAAAGTTCAGTGGGGCGAGAGAAAGCTAGATCAATGCATTAGGTTGTCCATTGCCGATATGCACAAGAATGAATCACTCTTGATAGCTGCATCTTATTTCTGGTCAGACACCCTCAATGCCTTTGTCTTTGGCCATGGCCCTGCTTCCCCTACGCTTGCCGATGTAGCTATGCTCACTGGCCTGGACGTTTCTTCTGCCAATAGCACCCACTTTTTTGACACCAAACCCAGTGCTAAGGTAGAAACCCGCACCATCGGCGGCTGGTCGGGGTATATCCAAAAATACCGCAAAACAGGCCCTGTTGACATAAAAGAGCAGACCTGCTTCCTGAACATGCGGCTAGACAAATTCGTGTTTTGTGGCCGATCGGCAGGACCAACTTCTGTTTATCTAGCAGCAGCAGAAAATCTGGCCAATGGTGGCCGATTTCCCCTCGGCCGATACCTGCTTGGTGCAGCCTATCCCCTCCTCCACCAAGTAACTAGGAAGCTCTTGCTTGGCCAGTCTATTGGCAACTTAGGAGGCCCCTGGTGGTTTATCAATATGTGGCTCAATCTGCACCTGCACAAGCGCCTCGAATTTAACCTGTTCACACAGCGTTTCCCAAGGGACATAGCCGAAAACCATGTGTTGAGTGAAGAGGAATCGGCAACACGTGCTCCCTTAAACTTTGGTGAAGCTGTCATAGTTCTGCCTGGTTCAGGGGGTAATCCAGATCAGCTCAGCCGATTCTTCCAAACTTTGTATGAGGGTTTGACCAGAGATTAGCGAGCATGGTTAGCTTATGATGACCCAGACACCGTATTTCCTCTGGTTTTCAACCCGTTCGACGAGGCTCTTGATAAAGACAATGAAGTGATGATGGCATTGGTGACTCCCAGAGCCATACCAGTGAACTTCTTTGGCAGTGGAAAAACCTCCCCCGAGACTTATGAATTCTACAATCCATCGGCACTAT
This sequence comes from Sorghum bicolor, assembly GCF_000003195.3. Taxonomy (NCBI): domain Eukaryota; kingdom Viridiplantae; phylum Streptophyta; class Magnoliopsida; order Poales; family Poaceae; genus Sorghum; species Sorghum bicolor. The sequence goes on along the minus strand of NC_012873.2, from coordinate 20,689,626 downwards.
CTCGTCAGTTAGCTTTCGGCCAGCTGCCGATTGCACTCTGTTATGCCGATGTGATAAAGCCCAGGGAAACCATCACCAGCCTCCTTGAATGGATTCGAGTAGCCCAGCTGCCATCAAGTGCCGATAAAGATGTAGACCTGTCAGAGTGGGTCCCGGTCGCCTTCATCACTCAGGCGTACAAGCAATGGTGGGCAGAGTGGAAGGAACATCTGTTCTGCAAATCGGCTCTCCCATATCGCGGCTTGATCGATCCCGAGTACCAAGTTTCCGATGGCACTGTAAGTATTTTTCGAACTGCTGTTTCATTTTTTTTATATTCTTATGTCCATTGGTAACTTACTCCCTGTGGGACTTTTCAGGTTGATGACACCCCCCCATCTGTTAGCAGGAGTGGCAAGCCGATTGACCTATTTCCATCAGGTCCAATCTCCTCAATCGGCAACAACGCTCCTACCTTGGCCGCCATCGTACATCGAGGCATACGCCTCAAGAAGGTTACCACCAAGAGAACTCAGACATCACCATCGGTAGCTGCTTCTACTCTGGCACAGGCCTTCAAGGTAATTGCCAAACCTTTTCATTTATACCGATCTTCCTTCTACATCTGCTACATTGATACTCATAAGTCTTTTTTTTTGCATCAGCAAACCAGCGCATCAGCAAGGACCAAAAGCAAAGGTATCGATGCCCCCCAGTCCAGCCAGCAGAAGAGAAAGGGTACCAAAGGTACCAGAGCACAGGCAAAGCGCCAGAGAGTAACAACTCCCCCTCCTCCTCAGGTATCTCCAATCCCGGTGGAGTCTTCCCCTTCTTCTCCAGAAGTCCAGACGCAGCAAGCACCATCTTCCCCACCAATGCAAGAAGCACCACAGGTGGAAGAACCTCAACAAGAAGTACCTCAGCCAGAAGACACACCGGCTGACGTGCACGAACCAACTGCCGATCCAGCAGGTTCTATTATAGCATCAGTAGTCTCTTCCATCCAGACAAGAACTGCCCTTCCTCAAGGTAACACATTTTATTACTGCCGATGAACTTATTCTTTTCCGGTCTTATAACCCCTTCTGTTAATTTTCAGTTGACGTAGCTCCATCGGCAATTCTGGCCGATCAATCCGTGGCTCCATCGGTGTCTTCGAGTCAGAGGCAAGAGATAGCCTTGAAGCAAGTAAGCCATCCAATCTCAATCAATTCTATTTGCCGATGCTCTGATCATAGAATAACTCACTTCGTTTTCCTTTTCAGGAACAAGATTCTCCCGACAGCCTATTCTCCTTCGCCATTGATATCTCCGAAGACGAAGGTGAAGAAGCAAGTTCCTCTCGGGCAGTTGGGATCGCATCGGCAGAGATCAGAGCCAAGCTAGAAGAATTGTCAGCCCTCCTTCATCAAGACATGGCTCAACTGGTCGAGGATTCTGACCCGGCCAAGGTTCTGTTCAAGGCCCTCAGAGGCCAGATTCCCGCCGATGCCGAGGAAACCCTCTTCCAGGCCCCACATTTGGAGAGTCGTCAGCTGCAGTACCAGAGGGCCGCTCGGCGCCTTGCCGATAGAGTTGCTCAAACCCTGCTTTCTGAGGAGATGATGAAAGAGAAGCTCCTGACCGATGAGAAGCACAAGACCATCGGTACCTTGAAGTCGTCAGGCGACGCATTGAAACAGAAGATTTCTGATTTATCGGCAAAAAGAGAAGCCTTGCTGGCAGAACTCAAGCAAGTGGAGGACGCTCTATCTCAAGCCCGACAGGAAGAGAGTCAGTTGCCAGAGACCATCAAACTTCTTGAACAAGAACGAAACGCCCATGGTCGCAAAGCACTGCAGCTGAAGAAGCTGAAACCGATAGAAGACTCTGCCGATGACGACGTAAAGGAGATAGAAGAAGCCGACCAAATCCGGCTGCGCGCCATATCGACGATCCAGGCGCTGTTGAACACATGAAGCTTTCATCGGCGATACATCTTCCAGTTCTCTCGTTGTTTTTAATCTAGCCGATAGGACTGTTATCGGCAACTTTTGAAACACTAAGTCCGACCCCAGATACGCGTTAATCCAGCCGATAGGAGTGTTATCGGCATTTAAACTTTTATGCATCGACCCATATGCTGGGGTAGTACTTCTTTAAATATTTTCCATTTAATGCTCTGGGAAATTCGACTCCTTCGAGAGTTTCTAAAATGTAAGCATTACCAGGGGCCGATCGACTTATCCGATAGGGACCCTCCCAATTGGGAGACCACTTTCCAAACCTCGAACTTTTAGTCCCAATCGGTAAAATCAATTTCCACACCAAGTCTCCATCGGCAAACTCCTTAGCCTTTACCTTCTTATCGTACCATCTGGCAACCCTTTTCTTATTCTCTTCTATGCTCATCAAAGCCCTTAGCCGATGCCCTGCTAGATCATCCAACTCGTCTGTCATCAGAGTAGCATAATCATCGGCAGCCAACTGATCTTGAAAAGATAGTCGCCTAGATCCAGCCTTAATTTCCCAAGGCAACACTGCATCATGTCCATACACCAACTGATAAGGTGAAACCTTGGTTGATCCATGACAAGCCATCCGATAGGACCATAAGGCTTCGTTTAACAATGTGTGCCACCATCTAGGATTTTCTTCAATCTTCCGTTTAATAAGCTTAATAATTCCTTTGTTGGACGCCTCGGCCTGCCCATTGGCTTGAGCATAGTAAGGAGAAGAATTCAATACTTTAATCCCCATACCGATTGCGAATTCATCGAACTCCCCTGATGTAAACATAGTACCCTGATCGGTAGTAATTGTTTGAGGGATTCCAAATCGGTAAATGATATGCTCCTTCACAAAATCAATCATATTGGCCGACGTGACCTTCTTCAAAGGAATGGCTTCAACCCATTTAGTGAAATAATCGGTGGCAACCAAAATAAACTGATGCCCCTTGCTAGACGGTGGATAAACTTGGCCGATCAGATCAATAGCCCATCCTCGGAACGGCCAAGGTTTGATAATAGGATTCATGGCCGATGCGGGTGCTCTTTGAATATTGCCAAACTTTTGACATCCTTGACACCCTTTGAAATATTTAAAGCAATCTTCAAGTATGGTCAGCCAGTAATATCCATTTCTCCTAATCATCCACTTCATCTTGAAAGCCGACTGATGTGCTCCACATACCCCTTCATGGATTTCTCCCATCAAACTCCTAGCTTCATCATCTCCTAAGCACCGGAGAAGAATCCCATCAATAGTTCGATAGTACAATTCATCTTCGAGGAGCACATATTTGGTTGCTTGAAACCGAACTCGTCTTTCGACTTTCTTGGATGGATCTTTCAAATAATCAACGATTTCTTTTCTCCAATCATCGGCACCAATTGCCGATATTGCATTAATCATGGGCTGATATCCCGAAGCATGCTGAGCCAACCGATTTGCCTCTTCATTATGCAATCGAGGAACATACTCTAAATGGAAATCCTTGAATTCCTTTAACAGTTGCATGCTCCTCTCGTAATAACCTATAAGAACTTCACTTCGGCATTCATAGCTTCCAGCCAATTGGTTTATAACTAGCATAGAATCCCCGAAGACCTCAACAGCATCAGCATGAACTTCTCTCAACAACTCTAATCCCTTTATTAAAGCTTGATACTCAGCCTGATTATTTGTTGACGTGGCAACAATCGGCAAAGAGAACTCATACTTCCTTCCCCGAGGGGAAACTAGTACTATGCCGATTCCTGCCCCCCGGTCACATGTGGATCCATCAAAGAAAAGTGTCCGAAGTACAATTTCCAAAGCTTCCACCATACCACAATGTTGAGTTACAAAATCGGCCATAATCTGTCCCTTAACTGCCTTAGTCGATTCATAACGCAGATCGAACTCCGACAGCGCCAAAATCCATTTACCGATCCTGCCACTCATAATCGGCATAGATAGCATGTACCGGACCACATCATCTTTGCAAATAACAGTGCATTCGGCTGATAACAAGTAGTGCCTTAACTTGGTACAAGAGAAATATAAGCATAGGCACAGTTTCTCAATAGCCGAATACCTGGTCTCAGCATCAATCAACCTTCTGCTCAAATAATAGATTACACGCTCCTTTCCTTCAAACCCCTGAATTAAAGCCGAACCAATGACCATCTCATCGGTAGACAAATACAATCTGAAGGGCTTCCCTTGCTGAGGTGGAATCAGAACTGGAGGATTCACTAAATAATTCTTGATTTCATCCAGAGCCAACTGCTGTTCTTTTCCCCAAACAAACTCTTGACCGGCCTTCAGCTTAAGAAGAGGACGGAAAGCACGAATTTTACAAGACAAATTAGATATAAACCTTCTGATAAAATTTACCTTGCCGATCAAGGACTGGAGTTCAGTCTTGTTGGTAGGGGCTACTATCTTATTGATGGCATCAATAGATCTTCGACTGATTTCAATCCCCCTCTGGTGAACCATGAAACCATGGAATTGCCCTGCCGATACACCAAATGCACACTTATTGGGATTCATTTTCAAACCGTGCTTCCTCGTGCATTCCAACACCTTTCGTAAATCAGCAAGATGCTTTGCGAAGTCTCCAAACTTAACCACCACATCATCAATATAAATCTCCACCAACTTACCGATGAACTCATGAAAAATAAAATTCATGGCCCTTTGATAAGTAGCACCAGCATTCTTTAAGCCAAAGGTCATGACTATCCATTCGAACAACCCAACATGGCCAGGACATCTGAATGCGGTCTTTGGAATATCTTCTTCAGCCATGAATATTTGATTGTAGCCTGCATTACCATCCATAAAGCTGATGATCCGATGCCCAGCCGCGGCGTCAACCAACAGATCGGCAACAGGCATTGGGTATCCATCCATCGGCGTAGCTTTATTGAGATTCCTGAAATCAATGCATACCCGAAGCTTCCCATTCTTCTTGTAGACCGGAACAACATTGGAAATCCATTCGGCATACCGACACTGCCGAATAAACTTAGCTTCAATAAGTTTGGTGATTTCGGCCTTAATGTCAGGGAGGATGTTAGGATTACATCGGCGAGCTGGCTGCTGATGCGGCCGAAATCCAGACTTGATAGGCAACCGATGTTCAACAATTGATCGGTCCAAACCAGGCATCTCAGTATAATCCCAAGCAAAGCAATCTTTATATTCCTTTAACAAATCAGTCAACTGTTGCTTACACTCAGAATCTAACTTAGCACTAATAAAAGTGGGTCTAGATTTATCACCACTACCTATATCTACTTCTACTAGATCATCGGCCGATGTGAACCCCTGGCCTAACTTTCCATCATCGGCGAACCTATCCATTAAAAACCTTCGTTAGAACCGACTGCTTGGATCGGTGGAATTTCGTAACCGGCAACCTTGAGAAAATCTTTTTCCCAAATCTCTCCTGAAATACACCTAGTCCTTTCATAGGTATCTGCCTCTGCCGATGCGATGACATAAGAAGAATCCCCTGGGACAATCTCAATCTTGTCACCTACCCACTGGACCAAGCATTGGTGCATTGTAGATGGAATGCAACAATTAGCATGAATCCAATCTCTTCCCAACAGCAGGTTGTAAGCACCCTTTCCACTGATCACAAAGGAGGTTGTCGGCAAGGTTTTGCTGCCGATGGTCAATTCTGCGCATATCGCCCCCTTGACTGGAGACACGTTCCCTTCAAAATCTTTGAGCATCATGTCGGTCTTGGTTAAATCCTGATCCCCTTTTCCAAGCTTCCGATACACTGCATATGGCATGATATTAATAGCGGCTCCACCATCAACTAGAATCTTGGTCATTGGCTGACCATCCACTTTTCCTTGAACAAACAGAGCCTTGAGGTGCTGCCTTTCATCATCGGCAGGCTTCTCAAATATAGCCGTCATCGGATCTAGAGCCAACTGAGCTATTTGGTCGGAAAAATCCACCTCATCATCACTGGATGGCGCAAGGAACTCCATCGGCAACATAAATACCATGTTGACATCTGCCGATGGACCTCCCCCCTTGGGGTCTGATTGTTGTTGATCCCCAGACTGTCCGGAGTTCTCCCCTTTGCTCAATTCCTCTCGCCTTTCGAGCTGCAATCTTCTCTTCTGGGTCCTGGTCAATCCCTCCGGACACCAGGGAGGAAGTTGCTGCTGCCTTACCGATGGGCGGCAATTTTCCCCTGACTTCATCCGATAAGTGTTGGCATCCCTGCAGAAGATGAACTCATCGGGAACCCGTACATTGGCCATCTCTTCGAGCTCTTCCTGGTTCCTGGGAAAATATTGGACACGACCGCCAAGCCTATCATGCACGCTGAGCCTGCCTCCCAGCCGATCATGGACGGATGCTCTCCCTCTAATCGGCCCATTGAAGCGTCGATCATTGTCACGATAGTACCGATCGGATCTGTCGTACCGATCATAACCGTTGCACTCAGGGCAATCTCTGACAGTGGGAAGCTTGATATCCTCCTCCCAACAATGGATGAAGAACGGGCAACTCCAGTGATCCCTATGCCGATTCCACTCCTGTCGGCGTCTTTCCTCCTCCCGGCGATAATCCTCCTGCTGGCGCCTATATCGGTCTTCACGTTGCTGCCAAGTTTCTCGAGGCCTTTTGTGAGTTATCACGATACCAGATCGGGGAGGCCTTCCCGAGCTAGTTCCTTCCTGGACTAAGCCTCTTCCTTTGGCATCGGCAGTAGTGACCTGATGCTGAGGATCCACCGATGCACTTCTTTCAGCTGCTTCCGATGTCAGGACCTTGGCCTTTCCCTTAGCATCCAACATGTTCGTTGGGAAAGGATGTTGATCAATCTTCATTGGCTTCTGGGTCTTGGAACTATCAAACTTGATTCTTCCAGACTCTATAGCCGATTCCAGCTGTTGTCTGAAGACTTTGCATTCATTAGTGTCGTGAGAAGTTGCATTGTGCCACTTGCAATATTTCATCCTTTTTAATTCTTCAGCCGATGGGATCACGTGATTAGGTGACAACTTGATCTGACCTTCCTGAAGTAGAAAGTCGAATATCCTATCGGCCTTAGCAGTATCAAACGCGAACTTCTCTGGTTCTTTATTTCCAAAAGGACAAGACATCGGCTTCTTATTTTTCACCCATTCTGCCAAGCCGATGATCGGTTCTTCATCAGAATCCGAGCTTGCTGCTTCATCAACGAACGATACCTTCTTGTTCCATGCTCTCTTGGGCTCGAAAGGCTTGATATCTTGATCAGAATTTCTCTGCACCAAATGACTTAAGCTTTCAAACTCCTGAGATGCATACTTGTCCCTGATGTGTGGCAACAAACCCTGGAAAGCTAAATCGGCTAGCTGCAGATCATCCAGAACCAGGCTATAGCATTTGTTCTTGACTTCCCGTATCCTCTGTACAAAACTCTCAACCGATTCGTCATTGCGTTGCCTTAATTTAACCAAATCGGTGATCTTCTTCTCATGGACCCCAGAAAAGAAGTATTTGTGGAATTGCTTCTATAGATCGGCCCAAGTAATCACTGAGTTGGGAGGCAATGATATAAACCAGGTGAAAGCCGATCCAGACAATGACGACGAGAATAAGCGAACCCTCAACTCGTCCCTGTTACCAGCTTCTCCGCATTGGATGATGAACCTGTTGACATGTTCCATGGTCGACGTGTCATCCTGCCCAGAAAACTTAGTAAAATCCGGTACTTTGTACCGATGTGGAAGCGGGATCAAATCATACGCGGGAGGATACGGTGTCCGATAAGAGTAAGTATTGACTTTGGGTTTTATCCCGAATTGGTCTCTCATCACTTCAGCAATCTTATCGGACCAGTACGCATCGGCATCCTGCCGATGAGGAGGTTGCGGAACTGGCACCTGCTGGTACGCCTCCACGCGTCGGTGCGGTGCTCGATCTGCATGGAACATTGGGTTGATCATCTGGCCTCCAATCTGTGGACCACCAAGCTGTTGCCCGGCAATTTGCTGTCCACCGACTTGCTGCCCGAGATTCATTGGCTGGTTAGGGATCCCGTGATTCTGGAATCCGGGAAAGACCTGTCCTTGCTGGAACCCTGTAGCCTGGTGATTCTGTTGGGGCGTTTGCGGAAAGACTTGCTGCCCAAGCCATCCGTTATTAGCGTTCATCGGCATAGGCCCTGCCGATGACTGGTAATTGGGCATGATCACCGAACTGACATACCCTGGTTGAGTTGTAAACCTCTGTTGCATCAGCATTGAATCCGCCGATGGATTAGGCATCTAGAACATTGGATCTTGAGGATTCCCGATATGAGATCTTGCAGTAGTAGTTGTAGTATACCGGGGACTCTGGTTCATCGGCGCATTGGGAGGAGCCGATGCCATAGGAGTCTTGCCTCTCATATCAGTTGTCTGCGACGTACCCGGCGTTAATTCTGGAGGCATACCATAACCCCACCAGTTGGGAGGAAGAGTTAATCCTGACATTGCCGATGCCAACATAACTGTAGTTAGTTTAATCTGCCCATCTGAAGTTTGTGGATTGGTTGTCATCGGCGTAGATTGTGTATTCGTGACTCCCAACGTACTTGGAGGAACGGTAGTTTGTGAACCCGCAGCGGCCGCAGCAGCCGATGGAGCTGTGACCACTGGTGACCCTGGCTGATGATAAGTAGGGCCCACATAATCTGGCGGCATCTGTCCTTCCTTGAAAGTTCTTGCCACGGCATTGAAAACCGTATTAGACAGTACGCCAGCTTGGTTGATCAAAGCACGGTTGATAGCGCTATCAACCATCTCTTGAAGCTTGCCAGGATTGGCTTCAAAAGTGACCTGCCGAGGCGCCGGCAGTGCATCCTTCTGAATCACTTCGCCGCTCCTGTTCATGCTGAAGGACCTCAGGCACTGCTGCTTGTAATCCTCTATGGCTTTAGCAATAGCTTGCTTCTGCTCATCCTTGAGATTGGCTTCCGTCACGGGGATGACGTTTTCTTGATCAAACTCGGAAGTCGACATGTTGATCTTGATCTTGAATCTGGTCCCACCGGGCATGCCAAAAGATGTGTTGGTGCAAAAGCTGATCTGCAAACACAAAGGGCTAATACCCGATTTAAACGTTAAGGCGTGCCAGCCGATTTGACCTTACTATCGGTAAAGGTGGTAACTCGAATACTTTGGTCCCGACAGCAGCGATGCGCCCGGATGTCACGGCCAAGAGGTATTCACGCGGAACTTGAGAACACGCCGAGCTTAAGTCGACGAATTCCTAAGAACTCATAGTGGAAAGGAAAAAGTATGACGAAGCCGTCGAAAAAGTAAATGCTTGGAATATGAGTAAAAATGTGTATTTGATTAATTGATTGATTTTTTATTACAAGGCCCTAGGGTCTACATTTATACCCTGCTCAAAGAGCTACAACCAGACACGACTAGAACTCGAATTCCAAATTACACAGAATCCGTATACAAAACGATTTAAATAACTAAGGAAAACGTAAAACTATCCCTCCGAAACAAACTGGAACACCTCCACATACCGATCATCAACTCCCAGACTTTCTCTCTATATCATCGGCAGACTTCCTTGTCGTAGCCATCGGCACAGACATGTCACCACTTATGGACTTAATCACGTTCACTCACCCTTCCATCGGCAACCATCTCCATCGGCAACTCTCTCTGCAGACCAAACACCACCGCCTTATTCTGCCGATCTACACTTTTACCGATCATGGACACGCGCCCAAAAACGGTGTCAACAGTGCCAGGCCACTACCCCTGCCAGCTCACTTGCAGAGGGAGTTGACAGAGTCAGACACAGTCTTCCCCCACTACGACCCCAGGCAGATGCTGCGAGCGCACCACGACCTCAGAGCTACTCCACCTCCTCGTGCACCACGTGGACAGGTGCCCCCACCTTCTCCTAGGGGTACTCACAGTACAGCAGCTGTACCAGAGACAGAGGAGCAGCAGGACATAGCCATTGGGGCTTTCGCAGATGCAGAGGCTGAGTGAGAGTTTGACTTCGCCTCAGATAGCTCGGATGATGAATATCAGCCGTCAGTGTCAGACCTCCCTCCTAGAGCACATGACCACGAGGCAGGGGGCTCTTCTAGTGCTTCAGACCCAGCGCTACTTGCTATCTTAGAGGGTATGAGGGCAGATCAGCGCCGTGCAGTTGAGGAGCAGGCGAGGAGAGACAGGGACCAGGCTGCCATTAATGCAGCCATGCAGGCTACGCAGGACGAGCTCCAGCGTCAGTTTCTCACCTTTCAGGAGCAGCAGCTTGCGTTCCAGGCCCAGCAGACAGCGATGATGGTCGCTATCATGGCCGCCTCAGGGATTCAGATTCCGCAGATACAGCTTCCAGCCACTTTGACTGTCAGGCCACCCACTCCAGTGCCTCAGACTCAGAGCCTGTCTCAGCAGCCCCTCCAGCTACCCGCTCAGAGTCAGCCGTTCTCGACGCCTCAGCACCAGGTCTCCCAGGGTGCTATCTCTTCTGGCTTTGAGCAGGTACCGCAGTTCACGCCTCTCCGCTCTGGTTTCACTCCTCAGTCAGCGTCAGCGTCACAGCTAGTGTTGGACTCGTCGACAGACCCGCACCTCAGCTTCTCCTACAGTGCTCTGACTGGTGACCCTACGCCTCCACCCCTGCAGGCTCCAGCCGCCTTTACGGCGCCAGTCACCACTACTGAGCGTCTATCGTCGTCTGTAGCGTCGTCCGAGCAGCTTGCACTGTCTTCCACAGTACCAGAGACATCAGCTACAGCGACTGAGTCCGTGCCAGCTTCGTCAGCAGGACTCGAGCAGCCAGCACAGCCAGTGATAGCTCCCGCACCTACAGAGCAGACCCGGACCGCTTCGCCAGCCCGTGCAGCTTCAGAGGGTCACTCCACCTCCTCTGCCTCGACGGCCGACAGTTCAGACGATGCAGCTCGCTTCGAGGCCGTGCCGAGGGACTCCACTGCTTCACCTCCTCCACCGACTTCTTAGGTTTTTGGCGCTTGATGCCAAAGGGGAAGAGAGTGTGAGTGAGTGTGAGTATGAGAGATAGGAGTTGGGAGCTAGAGAGAGCTTGAGAGGGTCCTAATTCTTTTGAGATACTTTTATGTGTGCTACTCCACCATGCATCATGTTTATGTTTATGCATTGCACTTGTGTGAAATACTATGGTTGTGAGACATGACTTGTGCTTTTTATGATATCTTAATGTCATGTGTTTTGGCTCGTATTTCTTTTGCTTCTGCATTTTACTCCGATGTACTTATGAGCCTTGTGTTTATTATACTGTTGTATACCACTCACATATTTGGATGCAGGGTATTGGACTTGGTGGATATAAGCATGACTAATCCCTTTGCTCTTATTGTAACATGCTTATTGAAACCAAGTCATTTGAAAACCTCAACTCTTTTCATACTCGAGGTTGTCATCAATCACCAAAAAGGGGGAGATTGAAAGAGCATCTAGGCCCTAGTGATTTCGGTGATTAATGACATTGTTGATTACTATGACTAACGTGTGTTTTGCAGAGGCAAAGTCATAGGTAAGGTCATGGTAAATAGGTACTCGATGGACAGGGACGTACATGCCCACTTAATAGTGGAAATTGTTTCGATTTTCAAAGGATGGATGGACATCATGAAGACTAGACTAGGTCTAAGTGTCGTATGGTGAAGAAGGGCACTTAGAGTAGTTTAGGACTTTGTTTTCCTTTGACCGTACTATTAAGAGGGGTTTGATCTAGTAGCTTGACTTAGGCAAGGTTTTAGGTTTAGGTGTGGTGCACACTTGGTAAACCTAGCACTAGGCAGCTCAGAGATAGTCCTTAGATCGAGAGGAACAAACTTCGTTTTGGAGCGATCGCATTTCGACGAAGTTAGGGTGCCCAAGGGGGCACCGGACTCTGCACCGGACGCTCTGTGAGTGCGTCCGGTGAGGTCCTTAGTCGTTGGAACAGTGTCGTGCTTAGGGTTAGGCACCGGACGCTGGCACCGGACTCACCGGGTAGCGTCCGGTCCCTCACCCAGGGAGGTTGCAAACCTGCCATGAGCACCGGACGCTAGCACCGGACGCACCGGGTAGCGTCCGGTCCCATGCGCAGGGAGCATGTAAGTTTCCCTGGAGCACTGGACGGTGCACCGGACGCTGGAAGTTAGCGTCCGGTGACCTGTCAGAAGCAAGTACAGTTAGCCGTTATAGAGCACTGGACGCTCGGTGCAGTGCGTCTGGTGCAACATAATGTGCGTCCGGTGACTCCGTTTTCAGTGGAAAACGGTTGGCTGACCTTTGGACTTCGTGGGTAGTATTTATACTCCTCCACCTCGTCCATGAGAGGTCTCTTGCCCATTTGAACATCAGAGAAACTTGTTGTGGAGCAAGAGAGTAGCAAGAGCCTAGAGAGGATTGTGTTTTGAGTGTTCTCTTGAGAGAGTCCTTCTCTAGTGAGTTCCAAAAGTCAGGTGTGCATCCACCACTCTCTAGAGCCTTGTTTGGGTCAAGTGAGAGTTCTTTGTTTGTTACTCTTGGTGATCGCCATCACCTATACGGTTCGGTGGTGATTGGAGGCACGAAGACCGCCCGGAGTTCTTGTGGGTGGCTCGTGTCAAGCTTGTGAGCGGTTTTGGACGATTCACCGCGACGGAGTGTCGAAGAATCAGCCCGTAGAGAGCACTTGGTCCTTGCGCGGACCAAGGGGGAGCAAGACCCTTGCGCGGGTGCTCCAACGAGGACTAGTGGAGAGTGGCGACTCTCCGATACCTCGGCAAAACATCGCCGAGCACTTTCTTCCACTACTCCTTTACTTTCCAGCATTTATTTTGTGCTTTTACTTTCTTAGAATTGCCATGCTAGAATAGGATTAGAACTAGGTTGCAAACCTTTTTATCCGGTAGCTCTCCAGGTCACACTAGGCACAAGGGGTTGAATTGGAGCTTATAGGTTGCTTAAATTTTTAGAGAAGCCCAATTCACCCTCCTCTTGGGCATCTTGATCCTTTCAGTGTTCATCGGCTCCTTAGCTCGCTCTCTCAGTCCCCAAGTTGGCTAGCATAATAGTTGGGTGTCAACCCATGCCACTCCGTAGCGCGCGAGCATGCCAAGGGTGTGCCCGTGGTAAAGACATGTCTTTCTAAGGTCTTAGATGCAAAGTCCCTCTCTGTAGAAATAGTGGAGTCGTCTGTCACGAGGTTTGTCTAGAGCTCGGAGATATTTTTGCAAAACATCCAGAGGACGCGGGCTCCGCCCCATCGTCGCATAGGCCGAGCCTTAGTGGACCGCGTTGGGTCAAATGCCTCTTTCTTTTTTGCAAAAATTAGAAAATGCTTTAATAATTAAGTTTCTGTGCTAGACTTTGTAAAATCATAACAAATCTTGTAGATGTCCAAAAATAGTGAAAGTAATTTTGTTGTGTTCCAAAAATCACGTTCTATCTATTGGTATGTTTTGTTAGTACCTAACTTAGTTGTTCTCGAAATCATAAAATCATTTAAAAGTGCTTTAATAACTAAATGTTTAACTTGTGGTAATTTTTGTGATGAATTTGTAATAACTATGATCTTGAAATTTTTACAGTAGCCTAGTTGTAATATTAGAAGCTTTCTGCAATTTTTGTAGCATAAGACTAGACTATTTACAAGGGTAGATAAATATGCCTTAGATATAAGCTTGGTCAATAAAATAAAATTAATTAATAAATCAAGTGCTTGATAGAGTAAGTGAAATCTGTATAAAATACCTTCCTGGTCAGTATAATATCTTAGTCATTAGAGCTAGCTTAGTAAGAGTACCAAAAAAAGAGTACCATATGTGTTTCTTTAGTAGCGTTGTGGGCTTGTGGCCACTTAGTTTCTAAGTCTTGCATCATCATTGCATACATGTAGAGAACGAGGTGATGGGGTACACGACTCCCGACAGTCCGGAGTTTGAGGACATCATCGAGGAGTACGTGGAGGTGTTCGATCTCGAAGAGTTTCCGGAGTCACTCGTGATTGACACTTCTGACACTCTGCCTGCCTAAGGCAAGCCCCAGTGCATAACCCCTATTTTGATGTCACTATATATATGTTGTGCATTTATGTTGCAGGAATGATATAAAATCCATATACATAAATATATCTATCCTATGAGTCTTACTAGTACAGGATCGAGTAGCTGCTTTGCTTAGGCTTATCGTTAGCGTGGGTAACCCGTCGTTACTCACAAAGTAGGTAAATACTACTCATTCATGATAAAAGGAAATGGAAAGTGGTGACCGGATAGGGATGTGGTTTGGGGTACCGGTGGGTGTGAGAAGTTATGTTCCGCGGCCATGGGGCTTATCTTGGTTACACTGTTTTTCCTGTCCGTGTCGATTGAGGACCGTCCATTGATGTGGATGGTAGTCATGTTACAGACTTAATATCCTGAGCACATACTTGCTTATAGGAGCAGGAAGACCATTACTCTCTTGTCGTGGGTTCCGGCTTTTTCCGGACTAACTGATTGTAGGCGGGGACAGGTGGAGGTCTAAGCACTGCAGTAAGGCCGGGCCTTATGTGTGGGGGCTTAGGGTCCAAGTTTGGATAGGGACCTAGACCCCTCATTAGGAGTGAAGTGGGTTAGTCTTGTTTGTACCTGGGTTGCAGATGAGGCATGTGTTTCAGGGTACCTAGCTGGGATACATTGAATCGCGAATCGTCGTTGTTATCAATGGTCCGACTTAGCTATGGTCTAGCACCGTAGTAAGAACTGGAAAGGTGAATGTTGGTAAAATGGTTTTGCTTGCTCAACTCTTGCTTGAAAGTAGAATAGGTGCTTACCTAGAATGGTTAACTAAGAAAGTAAAATTGACAGTTAAATAAAATGAAATCTAAGGATGAAGTCTTAGTAATGCTTTCTGCAAAATAAATAGCACACCAACCTATAAAGCCTTTTTCATAATCCTTGAGAGTTAGAAATATATCCCTTCGAACAAGTCTTGTGAGTACATTGTGTACTCAAGGGTTAGGAATATATCCGTTCGAACAAGTCTCTCAAAATTTACTTTACCCTGTTGCATGTGCAGCTTGAGGAGTTGTCTTTGTGTGGAGGATTCCGCTGGTGGGCACAGTTGGATTTCCTTGTATCGCTTCGGTATATTTATTTCCGTTGTTTTATTTATGCACTTTGAACCTTGGTACTGTAATAAATAAATTTTGAGACTTGTGGTTGTATAGAATGGATTAAGTATTGTAAGCTCTACTCATTATTGGATTCTGGATGAAAACATAGATGGTTTTGAGTTTTCCCATTGGGTGTGCTCGACGAAACTGACTTGAATAACTATCTTTTGGATACTTAGTGTCTAATGAAAGACAAGTACTCCAAAGGTGTGTTATTTTGGGCACTTCTGCCACACCAAACCTTATCTAAAATGACTTGTAAATCTACGGAGGGAGTACCAGATTCAACTACGACCTCGTTAGTAGCTAGTTTTCCTCTAGTTAATTTGGAGTTTTATTAGTAGAACCCGCTGATAGGGACGATTATATTACTACAAGTTACTATTCCTTTTATTTCAAATTATAAAATGTTTTTGTTTTTCTAAATATAATTATTTTTATCATGTATCATAGTATATGTCTAAGTATATAACAAAAGTTGGCTATGTATCTAGAACGAAGGAAGCAGTAGCCAATTTTTACTAAAAAGATTAATTTAAACATTTTTTTAATAATTCAGAATTTAAATATTTGGCATCAGAGTGATCGCTGGCAGTACGAGTCTGATGTGATGGTAGAGTTTCTTCTAGAGGATAGATATGGTAGCAACTATAGTTGCATTCGGCAATTTATTATAGAGAATTGAGGAGACATGAACACTGCACCAGCTTGACCACTCATTAGCGTAACTCAATCGTGTCTTTACAAAATATAAAGTTTGAGAGCGAAGACAGGTGAAGAAGTCATAATGACTTGGCATACTGGCTTCATGTGTGAAACGGTAAGCATACATACCTGGTCCTATTTAATTTGCTAAAGTTTGTGAAAGGGTAAATAGCTCTTTCAGAAGAAAGGTACGTACTACTACTAATTGCTTTGCAGTAGTAGCGCTCCAAGACAAATCTTAATACGTAATCTTAGAAGACAGAGAATTACTACTCCAGATCGACTTCAGTTAGGAGCCAGTAAAAAAGGCCGAATTAAACACATAGCGGAGAGCATGTGAAGTAGAGCAAAAGTTGCGGTGGGTAGGGTGGTGCACGTATGTACGGTGGACACATTCTGGGCGTGAATGTTAACGGCAGCGCCCATCTACCCAAACAAGGAACGGAACCGCCCCCCGGCCGTGCCGTGCGCCCCATAAAAGCGCACTTTACTCAGCTCGGTAGGGCTGGTCTGGTAGGTGCACCGTGCACGCCATTGCCCGTTGCCACGCGCCATCAGGTCATCAGGCATGCAGATGCAGGCACTACTAGTACACATAGCGCAAATACGTACCAGGTACCCGCGGTAGTAGGCCTGGATGCGTACGGCGGCGCGCTCCTCCCGCGACAAGCGCCGGAGTGCCGCCAGCCGCACCACTCTGGAGGCCGCCTCCGCCGCGGCCACCGCAGCCTCAGCCGCGGCAGCTAGCGCCCTCGCACGCTCCATGTCGTCGGCCAGTTCCTCCTCTTCTTCCTCGTCCTCCTGAAGACGATGACCATTCCTCACTGCTGCTGTCAGTGCCACCACTTCCGCATCCCCACCCTCGTTGTCGTTGCTCGCTTCTGCCGATGTCTCTGACGCCGGGAAGTGCTCCAAAAGCAGCACCTCTGGCTCCTCGCCGGGCTCCTCCTCAACGGCGCCGTCCTGAAACGCACACTATGCAATGCATCACCCACGATTCACTCGCCATTGCCATGAATATAACGGTCGCTCGCTAGCAGCATACCATGGCATGCCAGCCGATTGAAATGCTAGCTAGCTAGCTACGTAGCTCGTCACGAGTTGTGGATGGTAGAATGGTAAATTGCATTGGCGGATGCGGGGCGCCTACCTGTTTACCATGCTGCAACGGATCCTTGTCCTTGTCCTTGGACGAGGTGGTGCCAGAGGTGGAGGAGGTCGACGACGGCCGGAAAACCTTCCTGACGGCGGCGAACCAGCCGCCACCACCTGCCGCGTGCTTCTTTCCCATGCCTACTTAAACGCGCGATGGGCGATGATGGACCCGGCCGGCGACGAGCTGCTAGAATCTGCCAATCTGAAAGGGGTTGGAGCGGCGAGGAAGGCAGAGGCAGAAAATGTCGATGGCGCCAATTTAACGCCCACCCGTGTGTGCTCTGCTTTTGTAGCTACCCCCCCCCCCCCCCCCCCCCCACCCCACACACACACACGCACACACACATAAAAGCGCACTTACTCAGCTCGGTAGGGCTGGTCTGGTAGGTGCACGCCATTGCCCGTTGGTACGCGCCAACAGGTCATCAGGCATGCAGATGCAGGCACTACTAGTGCTACTAGTACACATCGCCACCCATGGAATCGATGTATGAGTCCACACCAAGTCACCCTTATGGCCATGTCAGTCTCGCCAAATCTCCCTCCCTACTTGTGCTGTAAGCAAGCGATCTGCCTGCTGATCATTCCCTAGACCTGCCACCTTAAAAAGTCATCACCTGATTTTAACGCCCGATCTTAAGCTTGCTTGCCCCATCATCAGTAGTAAGTATTGTGTCAAAAACTAAACAAGGGCTCCCCACCTACTACTGCTCTGTCACTGACCAGTCACCTTTTATGTTTCTCCCCATCGTTCATACTCTAAAGTACTCACTTCATCCCAAATTTTAAGTCATTTTAAGAATCTCGAAAAATTAAAACAAATTTATATGATAAGATAATAATATTATAATACCAACTAAGTATCATCAGATTTCTCCTTAATTAGAACGGTAAATCGCATTGACGGGTGCGGGGCGCCTATCTGTTTACCGTGTTGCAACGGATCCTTGTCCTTGTCCTTGGACGAGGTGGTGCCAGAGGCGGAGGAGGCCGACAACGGCTGGAAAACCTTCGTGACGGTGGCGAACCAGCCGCCGCCACCTGCTGCGTGCTTCTTTCCCATGCGTGCCTAAACACGCGATGGGCGATGATGGCCTCGGCTGGCGACCAGCTGCTAGAATCTGCCAATCTGGAAGCGGGTCAGAGCGGCGAGCACTACAAGAAACTTGTTAATCCGTGATGATTTCTCGATGACGGATTTACAAACCGTCGTTAACAACCACTGCCAGATGCAATCTGTGACGATATTCATTTTTTCATCAAGGATGAGCCACTGGATATTCCCAACCCGCTAATTGGTGACGATTTTATCAGGATCGTCACAGTGTATGAATTTTGAATTCATCATACTCTAGTTAGCCCAAAACAGTAGGCCCACTACCAATATTTAGTGCAAAGAAAAATAGAAAATGTGATTGCCAAAAGTATCAAACCAAAAAGATAATCTATTAAATTATTTTTTCTTTATCTAAAAAAACATGTATATTTTTTAAATGGCAAAACTGAAAATGTTCTCATATAGTTTGACTGGGAACACAAATAAATTGCTATGTAGGATTTGAATAGGCGTGGTCTTAGTTCAGCTTTTCGTAAATAGCAAAAATAGGGGAAAAAATGTGCAAACACAATTGGAATTGAACTCAGATCGTGCGATTTCACAACTTCCAGCTTTACCATTGCGCCAACAAATCGGGTGTGCTGGATGCTGATTCTATTATCCTTTTGTCCTTATAGGACCAAAACCAAAAAGAAGTGGCTTCACACGGGTGTCGAACCGTCTCTTATGATCAATATAGTAGACAAAAGTAGAAGAACAAATAGACACAAGATAGGGCGACTATTTTTTTTATTCCTCTGAATATTGGTGATTACAACATAGAACTCCCACGTATATATAGTCCTGTCAAGGACTAAGAGTTTTGGTAAGAGCCCACGTACAAACGACTAGGATTAGGATTCATCCTTCTCTTTTCCTTGTAGGATCAAGTCCGCATGTTTTACAACACTCCACCTTAGGCGATTACCACGATATGCACATGCCTCATTAAAAACTCCATCCGAAAACCCAATGGGAAAAAACTGTTCTTGGAGAAAAGAGTACATTGCATTCGTTAATTGTATTGCACATGTTGTCTCATTAAAAACCTTGTGTGAGAAATCTTCAAGTAAAAACTCACATAGAAAAAAGAGTACAACATTCAACCTTCGTGGTCATGTATTCTTCATGATATTCTATTCTTCATGAATAGATATTTATCTTCATGATTTATCCATAAACTTCAATGTTTTAGCAAATATGATCTACTTGATCTTTGCAATTCTAGTGGTTTACCTTCAAGGTAGATTTAATAAAATATGCTCCCCCTCATAATGCTAAATTTTGAACTTTTTTGTTCAAATCACACTGTTCACAAATATATGCTTAATTAATGGTATGCAGTACCACAATACTATATCTTTCAAAAGTTGGCTCATAATTCGTCTATGAATTATATGGGTATAAACAAGAGCAATATGCTTCATATATAAATGACCACTTATTAGTTGTGCAAAACAAATAGAATTATCTTCAGGGTAATAAATCCTTTCAGAGGATTATGGGGTAAATAATTTACAATATGCAATATCTTGTAGATAGTGCATTAAACTTATAATTCTTGTTTAGTAGATTTTAAATTATATATTCTACAAATCTTCAGGATTTTGATTATACTAAACAATAAATCTAGTCTTGCATTTGATATGTAGGGGATAATTAAATTACCAAAGTCACCATTATTTTTGTACCAAAATCACAATATACACTTTCTGAGTATTTCGATGATACCTTCATGGTATTTAGAATTCCTCAATTTATTTTTTCTCGAGTCTACATTCACTTCAGGGACTAAGGGTGTTTTTCAAGAATCGACTGGAAAATCCTTCATGGATTAAATCCTTTAAGGATGTTCTCATTTCTATTGAATAATATTTCTCTTCTATGAGAAATATTCTCTACTATATAAGAGTTTATTATGTGATATACATAATGAGATAGTGTTATTCACTACAAAGTCATTCAATGACTATTCCTTCCAGGACATACTCTTCTTGAGACTTCAATATTCATTCAGGAATATATTATTCCACCTTAGACTTTTTAATACTTAGTATGAGATTTAATTTCCATATGTTGCGATTTCTGTTCTTCAGAAACTATATGGATTTTTAGAATCCACTTACTAACTGTATATTTCATATTTATTCATTTTATTTGCCAGAGATATTGCAGAATATTTATTTCTTCTTAGTAGGAGATTCAACCTCAATTGCTTTCTTTATTGACCCGATATAATCGCTTCAAGCGACTTTGCCATGGACTTTATTTTCTAGATCTGGGTTCTCATAAGAGAAATATTTGCAATTATAGAGGTAGCATTGTCGACAACTATTATTTTCTCCTAATACTCTCACAACGTAAGATTATCCTATCTCTTTGTCATTTTCTAAACAAGAGATAATTTATTGTTCTGCATACCCAACACTATGATGTGCGCGCTTAGTGTGTTGGATTTCATCTTCGTGATGATCCTCTTCATGAGGTGCCTAACCTTCTTCATGAGGTGTTCTCTTCATGAGAATAGAGGAGTTTATTCTTATTTATTTAACAAGTATACATTAAACTAGAACCCACAGGCGTTCCCGTAGATTTTAGCTTCATAGTATACACATTTAGTTTACTACTAGTAAACACAACTTTTTGTTTATAACTTCAAATTACTCCTCTCATTTTCAAAAATATCTGGCATATGCTCTGCTTCATGCTTCACAAGAGCATTAGTCAAACTATTGTTTGATTTAGTGCGTGATACTATTCCTGCTTCAAGCTTTAAGGAATATTTTCTCTTAAGATCATTTTTCTTCCATGAAAATGATATTTGGCATTCAACATAGGCTTTCTCTCCCCCTAATGCCAATATTAGATCTTTAATATCATACTTCAAAAAAAATCCCCTATGATGGGCTTAAAATAGTTCAAATTCATGTATCTCCAACTACAAGTGGAGACCCATTCATATATGCTATGATAAAATTTTATATGAAATATTCACGCACATATTTAAATATGGGGGTTGTTGGCGTTTCTTAGTGAAACTATTAAAGATAGAGTTTTAGTCCATCCTTAATAATAACACTAGAAACGTTCTTGGCATATCCTAACCACCATCACTTCAGAAAGATAAACCAAGGCCTTTTACGGCGCTGGCCTAGGCAGTGCAGTCTGGTACTGATGATTAGAATTGCCAGATTGGCCTTCCTAACCATCCTTACTTACGATATGCAAAGCTGTGGCCCGGCGCCGTGTGGGTGCATAAGGATTACAATCTTAAGTAAAGGTACTTGGGTACGCCAATCGATAGCTCAGTTATAGGAATAAATTACTCCGCAAGCGCACAGAACTATCATTGTAGCATTTCAACCCGTGAGTATTCAGGGGTGTCGTATTTATAATTTCCCGTAGGAAGGCATTGTGAACGCATCTAGCTTTGGTTATAAACATGATTACTTATTGAAATGCATGGTAGACATAGTATAAACAAGGGTAAGTATGTAGTTGATTTGATAGCGGACACACATCGGAGCAACCTCAAGGAATAAAGGGAAAACAAAGAATCACTACAAGAAATTTGTGAATCCGTGACGATTTCTTGGTGACGAATTTACAAATCGTCGCTAACAACCACTGCTAGATGTAATCAGTGACGATATTCATTTTTTCGTCAAGGATGAGCCCACTGGATATTCTCAGCCCGCTAATTGGTGACGCTTTTATCAAGATCGTCACAGACTCGTATGAATTCGTCATACGCTAGTTGGCCCAAAACAGTTGGCCTGCTACCAATATTTAGTGCAAAGAAAAATAGAAAATGTTATTATCAAAAGTACCCAAAAGACGCTCTATTAAATTATTTTTTCTTTACCTAAAAAACATATATATTTTTTACATAGCAAAACTAAAACTATTCTTATAGTGCGGATGGGAACAAAAAAAGTGATTTGTCAGATTTGAACACAAGACCTAAAAAAAAGTAAAAACATGTCTTACCAATAGAACTACTAACAGTACATGTCCAAATATGCACTTAAGTTTTTTTTATCTATTTACGCCAACATCCATTTACCGGCCCAGCATCATAATGCCCACCCACGGGCATGGCCTTGGGTTAGCTTTCGGTAAATATAGGGGGCAAAAAAAAAGTGTGCCAGCCATGGGAATCGAACCCACGACGATGTGAGACTTCAAAAACCACCGTGCCTACCATTGTGCCAAGTACTCTGCTGTGACCAGAAGTGGTTCTATATCCTTTTTATCCGTGCGGCACTGGTAAATAGAAAAAAAAAGAAAAAGAAGTGGCATCGGAGGCGGGTTTCGAACCCAGTACCTGGGCATTAAAATTAACGTGACTTACCACTGCACCAACTTTGATGACTGGTACAATGTTTGTGCTAACGCTATATGACTTAATTTCATAGTTTGTACCATTTACTTCTATTAATCAAACTAAAATCCTATGTGTATCTTGTTACATCCATGCTCATCGAGTTTATAGGACTTTCACATGCCCTAAGGGGCAAAATTGATTATTTTGGGCACTTCCATTTCCTTCCAGAGGATCATTCTTTGAGGACAAACAATGAGTTCATAGGACTTCACAAAAGCAATGACTTCGGAAACTATGTTTGAATTTCTCAAATTTGAAATTCAAATTTTGTAGATCTCAAATATAAAAGTTGTAGATCTTGAAAAGTTACGAAACTTTGTAGTTGACAACTTTTCCATTGGAATCCGTTTAGGGCCTTAAATAATCGATTTATGCTCGGTTTAGGATAATATGTGGGGAACTAAACTCTAATATGTACACTACCAAGTGATAGGTGGAGTGGTAGAGGAGGGTACGCGCGAGGGTGAGGTCTTAGGTTCGAATCCCACTGGCCGCGTAGCACGCGATTTTACGTGACTTGTCCTATTTTTTTCCCTTTTTTTCCCTAGGATTAGGATTAAAATCAAAGCACGCATGATGTACCACTTTACATAGAATGCCCTCGTGATGCACCTCACCAAATCAGTCATGATATGCACCATACTTAGGACAGGGTCACTTCTCTACCAAAAGCGTTTTATATGTGCATGTTATATATCGCTACTTGTTTGGCACACTTGACTAAGAATTGGTGGAATACGACTAATAACAAAATTATCAACATAAACAGATCGTGACATGATGGACTACGTGTATGCAGTTACATGCTACTTATTTGGCCAAAATTTGATCATGCACTATTTTATATTACTTACGAGTTATTTAACATCTATAGTTTTTATTAATCATTATCAACATAAAGGGACCATTTTATATAACATATAATGTATATATATAATTATCTAAGGGATCCAAACCAAAACAGGAGCCTTCAATTTCACCAAAGGCAAAAATCCCACGCGCCCAGGCAGCTCGGCGCGCAATCTGGCGGCAGCCCGAAATATTTCGCAGACCCAAATGACCTCACTACCCTTAGGCGCGTAAAGAAAACATACAGATTCACTTCCATCTGAAAATTTACAGGGGTACCTGGGTAATTATCCGACCGCACCCAATTCCAATCCCCACCCACCGTCGTGCTCCATCCATCCTCCCTCCAAGCCGCCAGCCAAACTCCAATCCAGCCGCCGCCATCCAGACTCCATCTCGCAGTCTTTGGATGGAGCTGCTGTTCATGAAACCCTAGGTCACCGGCGACCTTGCAGCCTACGGGCGGCGCCACCCATCCTCCAGCTCACCGGCGGCGTCCAGCTTGCACCCACCGCCACCCATTAGCCTCCAGCTCGCCGGCGGCCTTCCCAAACCGACCGTCGCGTCCTTTTGGTCCGTGAGATTCTGGACGCTCGCAGCCCAACGCCATCTTCAAGCCCCTCCCGTCGCCGTCGCAAGCCATCGACGGAACCCTAGCTCATCGGCGTGCTTGCTTGAAGGTATGCTCCACCGCCGCCATGCCTGCATGTTTTCTGAAGCCTGTAATCTTGCTTTGTTGTGTATATTGGGTTTAATTTGTACTTGGCCCTCTTACAATTTGTTTCAGGTTTCGCCTCTGTCCACCCGTCGCTGCTGAAGGACCCCTCCATCACCACATCCCTCGTTCCTGGAAGGATCCAAACCCTGCCACTAGTATTGCCAGCACCAAGAACTTCTTGTTATGGCGCCGAAGGGTGTGCCAAAGAAACCAAAATGATGTCCTATAGCAGGTATAGTCCAACTGTCTTTTTTTTGAGATATTGTTCCTGTTTTTTGAGAGAAACCAAAAGGGCTATAATTAGCAAAGTGAACAAAGGTAGTTGAGGAGACTAATCTGTACAACTGTCTTTTTTTTATGAGAGATTGTTCCTACCTCTGCTACTAGCTGTCAGTGATTTTTTTGTAAGGTCCATATATGGCAGATTCTTTTGCATGTCAACATGTATCGTAGACATTCCAAACATTTAGGGGTCTTCTGTCCACCTTTTTAAAGAAATGTTAATATACTAATTAATTATTTACATATTGTTAATATGCTGGTCATGAACTATCTACTTATATTATTAATATGCTGGTCATGTTTCTTTGTCATCTTAGCACCAGCGCTCAATCCATATCAAATGGTGCGCCTGAGACAATGCATGAGCAACAGTGCAAGGCTGAAGGAACTTGGACTTTCTGATCGTGAGTACAGCCGAGTTTGGGCACAAGATGTTGCTGGTCATGACAAGAATCAAAGTGAAGGTGTTCAGTCTGACAAGTATCAAAGTGGAGACTCTGAGTCTGAGTATGATCCTTTACAGGATGATAATGGGGAAGGAGGTTCGATAGATAATGACAATGCTAAGGTGCTAGTTCGTCCATCTTGTCAAGTCTTGTTGTTTTTATTCCTAATTCAATATAACTCTCTAAAACTATGTTGACTAATCCATGCTTTCATTTATAGCAGTGCTCTAAGGAGAAGTCTCGCAAGAAAACTAAGAACCAACATTCTGGTGGAGTCAAGTTTCAGTCTCGCAAGAGAGTTTTTGCAGACCAAACACCTAGAGTTACAAGGACAAGGGTTGCCCAGCAAGGTGCAAGTATCACACCAAGTGACATTTGTGCGCCGCCTACATCACAAGCTAATGAGAGCCATGCTGGAGAACTTGTTGGCAACTTAGATGACCACACACAGGCTGCTTTTGAAGGCCAGTTCCACTGCCACATTACTTGTTTTTTCATACCATTACCATGAGTCAAATGCCTCCAAGTTTATTTCTTGTTTAGCTCTTGAAAATGTTAACTAGAGTGTTAGGTGCCAAAAAATAATAAAACCAATTTTTACAGATTTTTGGTATCATGCTATATGCTGGATCTATTTACAGAACTAGAAGCTTGTTTTGTTTGTATATCCAAGTGATGTAATATATGGTGTATGCTAATTACAACATGTTGGTGCTGTTATATTTGTCAAAAGTTGGCTGATCTTTTGTTTGTCCTTTTTGTGTGATGCTATATACTGATGTAATTTATGCAGTGTGCTGTTTTCACCATGAATGTGCTGCTGAGTTTTCACCATGTAATTTATATCTGTTTTTACAGCAGATAACTATTAAACTCACTCTTAGCTATCGCCAATTTTTTAGGTGAAAACTCTGCTCTATTTGACAACACTCACATGACCACTCGGGCTAATGCAATTGACCGGTCTAATCAGCATAGCCGTATGGATGATGGAAGTCGTATGGATGACGGAGGTGATGGTTTCTTACTGTCATCCTATAAGTTATGTTTGTATGGTCAATGCATTCTTACTGGCTGCCCTTTCTAGATGGCTTTGCCCAGCATGATGAGAACACCCTCATGGCTGATGTAGTTGATTGCATTACCCAACATGGTGACCACAATCACAGTACCAGTGAAGGTGACTATTTGTTCATCTGTTTTCCACTGTTGATCAATATTTGTGTGCAAAGCTTAAATTCATGATCATCTTGGATCAATGTTTGCTTCAGCTCAATAATTTAATTTCAATTCTAATGTACATTTACAACTAGGGCGAGAGGAGAGAAGGGTCAGGGGAAATAATATGGGACTTGGTCTCCAAAAGTTAAACCGAGCACGCCGTGGCAAGCTGCAAGTTGTTATAACTGAAGGGAATATAAGGCCACTGGTTCCTTTTGTTGCTGCAAAGTATGCAAGTGAATGCAACATCATAGTTAGGAACCATGTGCCTATACTCCCGCATTGGAAGTTGTACAAGAAAAAACCTGCATCAAGGTCAAAAGAGACAGAACCAGTAGAGAAAGATCCAAAAGAGAAAGAATATGGATCTGCGTATGTTGATCTATTCTTAGGAAAGCTAAAGGTACAAACATTCTTTAGTACTTTCCACATTTAGTCTCAATCTAAGAACCATTGTTTGTTGTTTTGTATATACCTTAAATTACTGAATTGACATTCTTCCTATACATGTTCCATTTGATTAGGCCAAGTTTGACATAAACATAGAGGATGAGACAGTTAGAAAGGAATGCATTGAGATGATGAAGTCTGCTGTTCGCCAACAAAGACACAAACTTAAGCAAGAATATTTTGATCCTTTTCCACTACATTTGGTTACAAAAACTTCTCCTATCCCATTCATGAGTAATAAACAGTGGGAACAACTTTTAGAATCATGGAAGAGTCCCAAAAAGATGGTATGTTTTCTCTGAAAAACTAGATTGATGCCTTGTACATGCTAATCTATCGACAACCTTATATGTATTTGTGTCCTTGATGTAGGAGATGTGTCAAAAGAACAAAAATAATCGAGTGAATGTTAAGTACCATCACACAACCGGATCCCGTGCCTACATGGTTCATGTTGAAAATTTGGTAAGTGGGCCATGTTAAGCACCATATAAGTAAATATATGCAACTGTTACTTAAGCATGCTGAGGGGATAAAGCTTTCTATATGAAGCACATCAATAATTTTCATAATACTAAAATGTTTTCACTTTATATATCTGGGGAATTTGAGATGTAGAAATGCAACTACTTCGTGCTGCTGCTCTAATGTAAGGAAAATGGTGTGCTCTTGTGGTGACCATATTAAGTTGTTGCTGCTGATATTTGTACACCATATTAAGGTATCTGTAACATGCTGCTGCATGCCATTGTAACAAGCTACTTCTCCTATTTCACAAAAAGTGTCTTTGTAAAATTGTAACAAGCTCCAGATAATTTTTAGGTGAACATGCTCTTCCAGATGTTTAGCTGAACAATAGGTGTTACGATTTTTCTAACATCTTAATTAGTGCTGGACCTAATGCATATATGTTGACCTCAGGATGACAAATATAATGACAAAGAAGCTGATGCAGTTGATTTGTTTAAGGAGTTCCACTACAGCAAGAAAAAAAATGCTACACCCCTATTGTACAGGAGGCTATTGTAAGATAATTTTCAGACTTTGATCTTGTAATGATTATTATTTTTAGTTCATAACCATGTTTCCTCCTTGCTTGCTAGACTCAAATGGAAAATATGCTATCTACATCAACCGAAGGTGAAGAACCTAAGTCTGCAGCTCAAGTTGTTGCTGATGTGCTTGCTGAGAACACCAAGAAGAGTCGGTTCTTGTAGAATCTGGGGTTCCAGAATGCCCGACCTAGATCCAGTGAGCAAAGTAGTGAGATAGAACTAGAAGCGGACAACGCTAAGCTTCGTATGCAGGTGGCTGATTTGTTAAATAAAGTGCAAGAATCTGAGCAAGCACGGATTATTGATCGAGAGGAGATGAAGAGGAGTCAATCTGAGATGGAAGCAAAACTTAACCTTTTGCTCAGTCAGATTCAGCCAAGTTAAGTCACGCATGGTGCATATCTTTTGCCATTAACTTCATGCATTTTGCTGCTGCTAACTTGTGTCAAGCTAATTTCGACCAAGTTAAGTCATGCATGGTGGTATATATTTTGTTGCTGCTGCTTGCATTTTGCTCCTGCTGTATGCATCGAGCTGCTAGACTTGTAAGCATTTTTGTGTTGTTGGCTTGTGCCATATTGAATTGTAAGGTTGTGTGCACTTTTGTGCGAAAACTATTGTTGGATGAAGACATGTAATCTGATGTTGGATCAAAATTTATGTGATCTATTGTTGGATGGAAAGTTAAGACTTTATATTTAATGTGCTGCTATAATAATTACTTGTGGGCTGTGTATGTGGGCTGAATGTTTGAAAATGGGCTGTGTATATATGAGCTATATGTGCTGTAGTAGTGGGCTGAAAAGTGGGCTATAAATAATGATGAACTTGGGCTATAATATGCTGAAATGGGCCTGCGAAAATGGCTAAAAAAATTACAATAAAAAAGGATGAAATTGAGCCAAAATTGGCCCATCTTTGATTCTGGCCTGTTAACATATGGGCTGAGGTAGTGTCCATGTCATCATCCATGTAAGCAACCACGTAAGCATCTATAGTGACGTGGCAATTCATCTGCGACGATTATTTTTCGTCACTAGAAATGGGCCTGGGTTGGACTAAGTAGGCCTCGGGCTCCATCGTGACGGAATAAAACCGTCGCTGATTCTGTTAATCCGTGATGGTTTTCCACAAACCGTCACGCAAGTCAATCCTTGACGCTCAATCCGCGACGGTTACTAAAACCATCACAGATCCTATTTGCTGACGGATTTTTAGTGATCCGTGACAGAAATTTTCCATCACAGATTAGCAGAATTCTTGTAGTGAATAAAAGAACAACTACACGAGCAGGCATGGTCGTATACAAGTTATACAACAGATTTGTTAGCAGGTCATCTAGCTAATAAGAACAAGTTAGAGCTAAGTCTGAGATACTGGGGAGATCTCCATAGCTGGTCTGCCAGCAAAGAGACTTTACATGACTCCTACCGAATATCCGAACGTGGGGGAATACGAAGGATGACAGGGCTGTCATCACCCTGCCACCTACCCCTCTGCCCATGGGATACCCGCATATCCTCAGGTCTCCGCATACCCGAGCACCATGCCCGTGTACTTGGAAACACCCCCTAGCCTTCCGGGACCCCAACCCTTCGGATTGACGGGCTCGACTAAGGGTGACCATTACAGCCCAGAGAACCATTATCTTATCCCTAGTTCTTCCTCTATTCATATTAACTTGATGAACGATGAAGAACTATGATGAACATATCAAGAACATAGAGCTAGAACTATGAACTAGCTCATAAACTATGATCATGATATGAACAAGACTATACTCTAGATCAAAAGCATAACTGTATAAAGAATATAAGAACTTGCTCATGGAGGAAGGCATAATTGTATTCATACCAAGACATTCTTGATCCTGCAAGGAGACAAGCTCTCCTTGCTAACTTTGCCTTGCTCTACTACTAGTACTAAACTAAAGAGAACAAGTGTAGAATGTGAGGTGTGTTGCTCTAAATGATGGTGTGTGTTATAAATGAGAGGGGAGGCATCTATTTATAGCTCAACTAGGACGGTTTGCGGGATCTAAATATAGTAGTAGGTGAAACCGTCCTATGCATGCCGCCATGCAACCGCCAGAAGAAGGTGGGGCCGGGGAACCGCCACCAGTGTTGCGCCCGCACCTGGTTGCGCCCGCAACCTGGGTGGGCCCCCCTGGCCACCACCTTCGTGTGGTCGGTTGTGCTCTAGGCCCTGATCCTCCTCGTGGTTACGGATGGGTCCAGTTCATCTTTTATGGGCTTTTCTCTATTGGAGTTGGTTTGCGTCTTTTCTAAATACGAATTCTTGCATTGCCATTTCTTTTATCTTTTGCACTTTTCCACGTGTCATACCTGAAAATAGCATATATACCAAAACTCGTGGAAAGATTAGATCAAAGCCCTATTTTCTATTTATTTTTATTTATAAAAAGATATTTATTTTTATATAATAAGCGTCTCCAACAACTCCCCCACACTTGGTCCTTTGCTCGTCCTCGAGTGAAGGCAGTTAGGACCAAATGGGTTCATCATCCTTGTCAAAGAGCCTACATACAGGTTATTCCAAGCTTCACCTGGGTTTGTGAACTTCAAAGTGTCTACCACATAAATCTTTGGTGATTGAAATATGGAACAACCTGGATTCGAGTCCTCTTGACTTTGCTCTTACTTAAGACACTTCGGTTTTTGTAAGTTTTTGAAATAAAAACATGGCTTGTGATTCCTTGAATGATTCTCTCAAATTGTTCATATGTGCAAGTGGTTCCTTACCAAGGCATAGAAGATTGATGCCTTCTTATGATCTTCCTACCTCTAAAAGCTTTATCTGGATTTTTGGGTAGGTATAAAAGGTGGGCATACTTGCAGCACATATGTTGCGAAGTCAAAAACCGGACCACCAGGAGATACAAGCCTTACGCCTTGATTGAGATTGTGCAAGTGTGTGGAAATTGTTTGTGGAATTGATGGAAATCCTAATTCTAAATATTTTTGGTCACTCCTCTTTGCATCATGACTCTCTTTTATTTTGAAGGATAAAAGAGATAGAGAGGAAAACATATGGGCTCTATCTTGTGTATATTTTTCCCTCTTTTCTTTTTTTTCATGACGGGGACGTTTGATTTTTTTCTTTCTTTCCCATCTATGCCTCTTTGGTTTTTTTTTCCTTTGAATTTTTTTCAACTATAGCCCATATGTCTTGATGAATGGAATCAGAGAAATTTAAAGAGATGTCATGAGGACAAAAAGTAAGGAGTGAATTTGGGGATGCGCAAATCTCAGGATGAGAGTTTGGCATATTTATTTGGTGGAAAGCTAAGGCACAACTCTCATGATAAGAGTTGGCAAAATTTTTGGTGGATGGAAGGGTGCATGTTGTGCGCGACTTCTTAGTGTAAGAGTCGGCATTATTTGGTGGGTGTAAGTGAATCTCTAATCATGGGCGTAAGACCATAATCTCGCTTGGGTCACAACAAGTTGACAAAGCTCAACATACTACAAGCAACATATGACTGAAGGTTTCATCATGATGAAAGTATATTTGGCGTTGGTAGGTGAAAGCTTAAAACCATTAAAGGAAACTTGCCATGTGTAACTTTTGTTTTTGATAAAATAAATCACAAGTACTTTGTAAGAACTTAGCAAGAATCATGTCATCCTACTATATCACATATGTCAATTACTTAGATAAAGTGGGGTCCCTACTACAAGTGTTCATAACCTCAAGGATATTAGCAAGGATTAAACCATATGCAAAGCAAATTTGAAACTAGGAGACATGTTAAATGGAGTTTGAAGGTAACGATATTTTAAATATTTTATTTTCAAAAAACTTTTTAGAAGGGGGAGAAGGTTGTGCAAACCGAGTTTTCAAAGATTCCCTCCCCCACATTTGTTTTCTTCTCTGTCATGGTTAGTCATAATATATAAAGAAAACAAGTGCTCATGATAACTCAGAAATATTATTGATAACTTTGAAAAGGCACATTACATTATTGAAGGGAAATAAATTAAGCAACAAAGAAGATCATGCTTGTGCCTAAACAAAGAGAAGCGTGCAGCAGATGTGGTCTAAAGATTTTCCACGAGGTGACCAACACCTAGGTTTTCAGCGACCTTCCTCAGCTTATTGTTAAACCTGAAATGAAACCTATTGATATCGTCACTGAGGTTCCTAATCTCAGTATGCTTCTCTTCTAGGTCGTCTTCTAAAACCCTTAGGACAGAGCGAAGGCTAGCTTGCTCGAATTTAAGATCAGCGAGGATACTAGGATCATCCTCCTCATCGCTGCTCTCGTACTGTCCTGCACGACGCTTGATGGATGGCCTGGGCAAATGCCTCCTAATCCTAGGGAGAGCACTGGAGGATTCGACCTCCTTGGATTTGCCAGCCTTCCGGCTACCAGCATGACTGCTAGATCCTTCACCAATAGGATTTTTCTTCTTGCGCTCTATGTTATTTGTGGTGGAACGGGCAGCAGTGGTTATGTTTGCGGCACTGTTGATGGGTGCTTTGTGGTTTGCTGGTAGGGCGGCCAAAGGATTTCTCTTTTCCTGACGGACTTTCTCCCGAGAAGAATTCTCTTGGTAGGGTGCTATATCTAGGTTTGCTACGGTCTTGGGTGCGTTGATCAGCAAGAGGGCGTAGCTAGCCATGATTAGCACTTGGGAATGGGAGAGCTTAGCAAACATTTGCACAAGGGAGAAGAGAGAGTCTTGGTGTGAAGAAAAGAGAGAGCCATGGGCTGTTTAAATAGGTTCTACCGAGGTCAGAAACAAACTTGATCGTAGGCGGGGAATTGATATTTGAACAAAAAGGAAAGTTTTCAAAAAAATTGGGCCTAATTGGTTGCGCCCGCACCCTGGGTCCCACCAGTCAGCCCGTGTCTTTTTGGCAAGTTCTTTCTGGACAGAGTGGATTTCAATCTCACTTACGATCAATTTTGATTCGCAGCGTATCAGAGTGATAGTGTGTGTGAAAAGAGGAAAGAATTCAAAATTCACACTATCTTGCATTTATGATAAAATATTTTCCATGATCATGAAGGATTTTGAATTCAAACAACATGAAACATGGGGGCACTATGGTCATATCATAAATGCAGCAAGGCATTTTATTTTATTTATTCAAAAGAAAACAAAGATAAACTTTTACCTTTTCTTTACCTTACTTCCATTTGCGTGCCTCCATCTTTATTATTGTTAAGTATATATATATATATATTTTGAGACATGTGATGGATAAGATTTATTAAAAACATTTATTAGAAAATAAAAGGGATAAATACCGATTTACCTTCGGGAAGGGCTCATCTTTATAGTCCGTGGAGCCGGACTTTTCTCCCACCACTGTTTGCTTGATGATGGCTCATCTGTCTTAGGAGGAGGAGATGGTTGGACCTTCTAGGGCTTCCATTCTAGGTGGATCACCTTGGGCAGTGTGGCTGTTTGTTCATCTTTTTCTTTTACCTTCCACACTGTCTTCTTTTGTGAGGGTTTGGGGACTTCGTCCCTCTTTTCTTGGATTTTCTTTTCGGGAGCTTCTTTCTTTTTCTGCTCCTTTTTATTCTTTTTAGGAGCCGCCTTTTGCTTTGGCTCCGGCTTTTGTTTTGATATTTTTGATAAGTTTTTCAGAAGTTGGGGCTGGATCTCAACTTCCCTGATGCCTTGGGGATTTGGCCCGTAGCGGACGCGTATCATGTTGCAGGATTCTTGACGGCGTGGCCTGAATTCGAACTTCTCTTCTTGGCCATTAATGTTGAAGCGGATTTCTCCAGCTCCCACATCAATTTGTGCTTTTGCCGTGCTCAAGAATGGCCTTCCCAGGATTAGTGGTATCTCCTTGGTGAGTTCCATATTTAACACCACAAAATCCATGGGGACGTAATATCCTCTGATCTTGACAGGGATGTCTTGGGCAATCCCTGCTGGGTACCGAATTGATGAGTCCGCTAACTGGAGTGTCATGTTGGTTGGTTCCAAGTTGGTGAAGTTTAGCCTATCAAAGACTGATTTTGGCATGACGCTCACACTCGCCCCAAGATCACATAAGGTATGATCAAAATGTTGGGTGCCTATTGAGCATGTAATTGTGGGGCACCCAGGATCTTGCTTCTTCTCAGGTAGATGGTTGAGTATAGCTGCGCTACACTCTTCTGTCAGCTTGACGACTTCTGCGGAGGGTAATGGTCGCTAGTTGTTGATGATATCCTTGATAAATTTAGCATAGGATGGTATGTGCAAGACATCCATCAGCGGGACGCTGACGTTTGTCTTCTCGACCATTTCCACGAAGCGGAGAAATTGCTCTTCTCCGTCCTTCTTCTTCTTCCTCCACCTGGTGGGGAAAGGAAGTATCGTGGTGTCCCCATAAACTTCTGGAGTCGGTTCCTCATCTGATGATTCGTCTTGTGATTCAACCGGCTCAACAGATGTTTGTTCTTGTTGACGCGGAGTCTTAGCTGTACCATGGTTAGGGTTTGGTGGATCACGAGTGGTCTTACACCCTCTCGTGGTCACCGAACTAACATTTTCAACACCAGCAGCAGATTTAGCAGCAGAAGCAAGCTGATCTATCTGAGACATTACTCTTTTATTGAAAGATGCTTGTTCTTTAAACGAGGTGGTCAGGCCATCAAGCTTGGTGTTTATGTTTTCAAACATTTTATCATTAGAGGAAAGCTTTTTAACAAGGTTTTCGTTTATCTTGGTCTGACCAAGAACAAGATCTTTAAGCGAAGGCTGGGAAGAACTAAAGCCTGAGTAAAAGGAGGAATTATCTTGGGGGCGATTTTGGTTGTTCCACCCATTACCTTGCTGTGTATGGGCACGATGCAGTGCTACCATGGGAAATTAAGACCGGATCTAGGCGACTATCTTTTCAAGATCAGTTGGCTGTCGATGACTATGCTACTTTGATGAAAGATGAGTTAGATGATTTAGCAGGGCATCGACTGAGGGCTTTGATAAGTATAGAAGAAAATAAAAAGAGAGTTGCTAGGTGGTATGAGAAAAAAGTAAAAGCTAAGGAGTTTGTCGATGGAGATTTGGTGTGGAAACTGATCTTACCGATTGGGACTAAAAGTTCAAAATTTGGAAAGTGGTCTCCTAATTGGGAAGGTCCTTATCGGATAAATCGGTCTGCTCCCGGTATATTTTGGAAACTCTCGAAGGAGTTGAATTTCCCAGAGCATTGAATGGAAAATATTTAAAGAAGTATTACCCAAGCATATGGGTCGATGCATGAAAGTTTAAGTGCCGATAACACTCCTATCGGCTGGATTAAGATGTATCTGGGACTGAGTGTGATGTTTTAAAAAAAAAGCCGATAACAATCCTATCGGCTAGACCAAAATAGTCAGCAGTTTCTAAAGGCAGGTCAAGATATGCCACCGATGGAGAGCTCATATACTCAGCAAGGCTTGGATAGCTGATATATCACGCAGACGGATTTGATTGGCTTCTTCTATTTCCTTGATGTCTTCATCGGCAGAGCCCTCCACTGGCTTCAACTTCTTCTTCATCTGCTGCGCCTTGCGGGCTTGAATGTTTCGTTCTTGTTGGAGGGTCTTGATCATTTTGGGTAGCTGACTTTCTTCTTGCTGGGCTTGAGAGAGGGCCTCTTCTACTTGTTTGAGCTCTGCCAGTAGGGCTTCCCATTTTGCCGACAGATCAGAGATCTTCTGCCTTAGTGTCTCCCCAGAGGACTGTAGGATGCCGATGCTCTTTGTTGGCGGTTCTTAATGACATATTTACCCCGCCAACATAGTCCATGCAAAGGAAGAAAAGCATGTATTTTACTCACATATACTTATTAAATGCTTACCAAGTTCCACATGTAGTGCAAGTTGTGTTTTGCAGATCATATACAGGCATACAGGTGGAAAGCAAATAAAAAGGTGCAATCCGACACGTCAAAAAATGTGCAAATAAACAAGTACCCAAAAGCCCAATATAGAAGTGCATCAATTTGCAGGTGGATCTGGACTCAGGGGCCCGAGAGGAAGGCAACGAGCTTCGGGCCGGGGCCAGCGGGGCCCACCAGGTGGCGGCCGCCCCCTAGGGTCGGCCGACCCTGGCCCAGCCCATCTCGGCACCGCCTTTCGCAGAGGCGGTGCTGAGCCTATCCTCCCGCAGTTCCCGCGTGCAAATTGCAGTTTACACCCTGGGGAACTGACCTTCCCCACCTATTTAAGGAGGGGGAGAGGGAGGCTCCATTCATCTCATCACATTCACAATCAACACTCCACCTTCAAGGCACTTGGGTACTACCTCTTCTTAGTTTTTTCCCTTTAAGCTTTTAGAGAGAGAGTTGGGTGAGCTATCAAGGAGGGCTTGGCTCCTTGGAGAGAAACTTGGGTATGAATAAAGAATATCTTTACTCCAAGTCCATGCCTTATCATGTCCGATATAGTTCTTCATATGAACTAGAGTATAGTTCTTATGCTATGGTATATGACATAGATCATAGGCCCTGTTTTATGATGCTAGCATATGAACTAGAATATAGTTCTAGTGGAAATGATATGACATACATTTTAGTATATAGTTCTTAGTATAATGCTACCCTAGGGCTAGTAGTGTATTATATGAAGTAGTGCTAAGTGTATGTTGTATTATTCTCACTTAGGACTTTAGTCTAATTGCTTCATCTTAATTAATTGCCTAGAAATAGCTTTATGTGAAGATGGGGGTTTATCATGATCTTTTGAGTCGGCTCGGGCTTCTTACCTGTCGATCCGTAGGGTCGGGGACCCGGGGGAGTCCGAGTAGGTTCTTTGCATGTAAGCATGGTGCTTGGGTGTAAAGGCCAGGTAAATGCATTGTCCTAGTCCACGGTTGAGGGGATGGCGACACGTGGTGACAACCCTGTCCGTCCTTGGCATTCCCCCACGTTCGGCTAGGGTGTAGGAGTCTGAATAGTTGCGGAGGTTGCTGGCAATCGCGTAACCTCCCAAACCATCTAAACACAGGACTAGATCTAAGTAGTATAATTACATGATTAACTTGTTCTATGACATGATCTGTATCTAGGACCACACCTGCTCCAATAGGTTGTTTGTTTATTCTTTGATTCAATTCATTCTTTTAGTCTCTTTTTATTCCTTAGCCCATATGCCATGCCTAGATTGTGATGGATCACTATTCTACATATAAATGTTTATCACCTGCTATGACCCTTGATTCCATTATTGCTATCATAATTACTTTGATCTATGCTTATCTTAGAATCCTTAACATATTAAGCCTTCCTTAGAGCGAACCTATAAATACGACACTCGGTAAATCCCCGGGTTGAAATGCTACACGATAATTCCCGTCCGCTTGCGGTACTTAAACTCCAAACCTAAGGAACTATCACCCCGGTATATACTTAACACTGTTGCTAGACATGCGCCAAGCTAGTGACTTGTTAAGGAATACCAACATGGCAATCCTAGTGCCACTACCATGATTAAGAACAGGAACCCTACCCTAACGGTAATAAGGCGCCGTTATCGGGAAGGTAGATCTAGCTTCCTATTCAAGGTGGTGATGCTACAAATCTGCCAATATAACACTGCCAATGTCATTATCATGAGTAGAGCAGTACCCTATTCTAGGTAGCGGCGCTAAGAAACGCTAACAAGCATTTCTGGCTCCGTTGCTTAGGATAGATTTATACTCTAATCTTGGTGATTGCATTAGTAAGTGTTATCACGACATTTCTGACATCGTTGCTGAGGATGGATTAAACCCTGTTCTTAGTGATGACGTTGAGAAATGCCAACAAGCATTTCTGGCGCCGTTGCCGGGGAAGGCTAATATGAAAATGATTCTAGATAAATTTAATTAAGTAATCTGATGTGCGTAATGAGTCAATTGTTATGCAGGTTAACCCTGCCTGTTTTCTCCCTGTTGTGGATGAAACAAGAGGAATAGTGTATGCCTTGTTTCTCTTTGCCAGAAAACTACATCTCTGATCCCGAGGCACTCCTAAGGACTAGACGGTCTCGAACCGTTTCGTCTTCTGCTACTCCACCGACAAGTGAACCAGCCGGTACCACACCAACCCCGAACGAACTCATGGCCGCCGAGAAGACACTCCGCGAGTTCTCTGTGCCCGCTGTCACCAACGTGGCCACTGGCCCTACTGTTGACACGGCCGGCAAGAACTTCGAGCTACGCACCGGCCTGATCACCATGGTGCAGGCGAGCCCATTCTGTCGCTTGCCAAGCGAGGATGCGAATACACACCTTCAACACTTCCTGGAACTATGTGACATGATTGTCATCAAGGACATCACTCCTGATGTCATTCGGCTCTGCCTCTTTCCTTTCTCCCTCGTGGGGAAGGCGAAGAGGTGGTTCTATCAAGATATGGAAGCTGTCACCACGTGGGCAAAATGCTCCGCGGCATTCCTCGCCAAGTTCTTCCCCATAAGCAAAACCAATGCCTTGAGGGGAAGGACTGCCAGTTTTCAACAAAATGCCAGTGAAACAATCCCTGAAGCATGGGAGCGGCTACAAGAGTACATCCTAAGCTGCCCCCATCACGACATGGAGAACTAGATGGTGCTCCAGAACTTCTACAATGGGCTCACGCCCATGTCGAAGGGACACCTAGACGCCGCCGCTGGAGGCGCGTTCCTATCACTTACTACCGCCGGGGCCAAGGCTCTGATCGAGAAGATGGTAGAACACTAGAGCTGGGGGGAGGACAGAACTCAACCACTAGCTGCCAAAACACAAAAAGACATGCATACCATGAAGGTGACGGATATGCTTGCCGCAAAAATAGATTTATTGATGAAGCAACCCACCGAGAGGAACCAAGAGAACCCCTCGAACTCGGTGAAGGCCATAGACTCGCACATGACGTGCGAGGTCTGTGGAGAAGTTGGCCATTCGGGGAATGATTGCCCGGAAACCCGTGAAGACGCTGCCTACATCAACAACGGGTTTCGCCAACAAGGAGGCGCCAACCATGGTAATGGTTGGAATAATTAGTCACGCTCTTCATTCCAAGGTAATTCGAGTTTTAATTCGAATCAACCTTCATTAAAAGACCTAGTTCTTGGACAAGCTAAAATAAATGAAAACTTAACTAAAAAGTTGCTGTCCAATGATAAGGTTTTAGGAAACATAAATACCAAAATAGAAAAGCTTGCCTCTTCCGTACAAAACCAACTGAGCTTTAATAAAATGATAGAAACACAACTAGCTCAGATCACCGCTGCAATTCCTACTGAGAATGCGGGTAGACTCCCGGGGCAACCCGAGGACTCTCCCACTAACCATGCAGGGTGAAATTCAAACGACGGAAGAGAGTCCTTCTCAAAAAGGACTATAAACATTTTTTTGAGCCTCCGCCGAAGGTAATCGGTAGTTATCTTAAATATATATATATATATATATATATATATAAATTTGAAAAATATTCAAAAATTCAATTTCAGCTAGGAAATAAAATAAAATAATAGAAAAATATTTTTCCTAAATTTTTCGAAAATAAAAATTTTACAAATAAATGTTGGAAATTGCAAAAGTCATTTTTTCACCTAGAAGTGCATCAATATGCCAACGGAAAACTTCAAAAACTAGCCGTTGGAAGATGGAGACAAAAGCTGGGGAGCAGCGGGGCCCACTAGGGGGCGGCCGCCCCTAGGGTCGGCCGACCCCCCCAACGGCTCTGG
This sequence comes from Sorghum bicolor, assembly GCF_000003195.3. Taxonomy (NCBI): domain Eukaryota; kingdom Viridiplantae; phylum Streptophyta; class Magnoliopsida; order Poales; family Poaceae; genus Sorghum; species Sorghum bicolor. The sequence continues at coordinate 20,650,498 of NC_012873.2, read as the reverse complement.
CCAACGGCCAGCTGGGGGAGGCTCCTAGCCGTTGCCTTCACCCCGAATCCACCTGCATTTTTAAACTATAAATACCAGGGGTTCGGGTGTGGCCCTCTCCACCCATTCTCACTTCACTTCATCACTTCCATCTTCACTCTCCAAGCAACACTTTCACATCTTTGCTATTTCCAACCAACCACCAACAGAAACCTCACAAAAAAATCACCTATCCAAGCTAGCTATCCACTGGTGCAAGCATTGCACCATGAAAAGGTTCGGCAAAACAGTTTTGGGGGCGTTTAAAAGAGTCACGAGATCATCCTCGAAGCGCCCCTATCGGAGCACTTCCTCATACTACACCGATCCTCGACGGAGTCCTTCCGCTGAGGAAGAATCCCCGGAGATCGAGGAGCTAGAGGAAGAGGTAGCAATCGCGCTAGAGGGCCGAATCACCAGAAGAACATCCTTCGGCCTCCACAGTAGGCCGAACCGACTTGGAGCGCCTCCAAGCTCAGCTTGGGGGACTGGTGGTGCGCACGGATGAGATCCAGGATACTCTCCAACAACACATCCAAACCATCGATGCGCACCACCAGCAGGCCGTGGAGTGGCACCAGCAAGGGTTGCTATGGCAACAGCAACAACAGGCCTGGCACCAGCAGCAGCAAGAAGATCAGCTGCTGAAAAAGTCCCAAGACTTCTGGCGGTACATGGGGTACAACCCCGATCAGTAGACCAGAAGCTAGCTTGAGGGAGGACCCCCAATCCCGAGGTTATCTGCATTGCATATTTATTTTCATGCATCCTTAATTTTAAATTAGCATGTTTACTTTGTGAAATTTCCATTAGTTAAATTCATGTTTTAATTATTGCATATAAAAAAAATGAAAAATGCTAAAAAGACAAAAATATAATTCCACTCTTATATGTGATGTATTATATATGCTTCTTCCTTGTTGAAATGATGAATAGTTGCTCTATCGTAATTTCTTTCCAGTATCTAGTTTCAACCTTGAATTCTCCAAATTAATAAAATGATTAAATGCGTGGGTTGCAAAATGCTCTATCTAAAGTCTAAAGTAATTAATGGATATATTTGTGATGATCTGAGCTGCTAGTATCCTGTTCTAAACAACGCTAGAGTTCTGGAGTTTTTACAAAAATAAAATAATCACATTGAGTTAGATTAAGCTTTGTTGACCCTTTGTGAGGTTGTCATACCATTGAAAACAAAAATATTTCATTATGTTATCATCTCAAAAGTTTGTTAGAAGGCATATGGCTATGAAAAAGAAAAAAAAGCATCCGAGGAAATAAAAAGGGACATGTGTCCGAAACCTCAAAAAGAAAGATCACGAGGAAATAAAAAGGGACATGTGTCCGGAACCTCGAAAAAAAAATAAAAAAAATGGGCAAGTGCCCAACAGTAGAATTAGCCACATAGCCATGTGTCTCTAATAGACAAAAAGAGAATGATGGAAAAGAAAAAGTTTTCAAAAATTCAATGGTATGATTAACTTTCTGTTTGGATCCATTGTTTGATTTGACAAATAAATGTGCTAAGTTTTGAAAATCAAAAACTCCGGAACAAAGGTGAAGTAAAGAACTAGGGATATAGCACTCGATCTGATCAAATCCATCCTGCAAATGCTTAAGGACCCAAGGTATGAGCAATAAGCCCCATGACATATCTGTTCAAAATTCAAAGGAGAATTCTTGTTTGAAGGTATGTACTGGATAGAAGTGAAAATATTGTAGCAACTCCTGATCAACAACCAAGATCTTAGCTTCTTGCTCGAGGACGAGCAAGGGGTAAGCTTGGGGGAGTTTGTTGGCGGTTCTTAATGACATATTTACCCCGCCAACATAGTCCATGCAAAGGAAGAAAAGCATGTATTTTACTCACATATACTTATTAAATGCTTACCAAGTTCCACATGTAGTGCAAGTTGTGTTTTGCAGATCATATACAGGCATACAGGTGGAAAGTAAATAAAAAGGCGCAATCGACACGTCAAAAAATGCGCAAATAAACAAGTACCCAAAAGTCCAATATATAAGTGCATCAATTTGCAGGTGGATCTGGACTCAGGGGCCCGAGAGGAAGGCAACGGGCTTCGGGCCGGGGCCAGCGGGGCCCACCAGGGGGCGGCCGCCCCCTAGGGTCGGCCGACCCTGACCCAGCCCATCTCGGCACCGCCTTTCGCAGAGGCGGTGCTGAGCCTATCCTCCCGCAGTCCCCGCGTGCAAATTGCAGTTTACACCCTGGGGAACCGACCTTCCCCACCTATTTAAGGAGGGGGAGAGGGAGGCTCCATTCATCTCATCACATTCACAATTAACACTCCACCTTCAAGGCACTTGGGCACTACCTCTTCTTAGTTTTTTTCCCTTTAAGCTTTTAGAGAGAGAGTTGGGTGAGCTATCAAGGAGGGCTTGGCTTCTTGGAGAGAAACTTGGGTATGAATAAAGAATATCTTTACTCCAAGTCCATGCCTTATCATGTCCGATATAGTTCTTCATATGAACTAGAGTATAATTCTTATGCTATGGTATATGACATAGATCATAGGCCCTGTTTTATGATGCTAGCATATGAACTAGAATATAGTTCTAGTGAAAATGATATGACATACATTTTAGTATATAGTTCTTATAGTATAATGCTACCCTAGGGCTAATAGTGTATTATATGAACTAGTGCTAAGTGTATGTTGTATTATTCTCACTTAGGACTTTAGTCTAATTGCTTCATGTTAATTAATTGCCTAGAAAAAGCTTTGTGTGAAGATGGGGGTTTATCATGCTCTTTTGAGTAGGCTCGGGCTTCTTACCTATCGATCCGTAGGGTCGGGGACCCGGGGGAGTCCGAGTAGGTTCTTTGCATGTAAGCATGGTGCTTGAGTGTAAAGGCCGGGTGAATGCATTGTCCTAGTCCACGGTTGAGGGGAAAGCGGCAGGTGGTGACAGCCCTATCCGTCCTTGGCATTCCCCCACGTTCGGCTAGGGTGTAGGAGTCTAAATAGTTGCGGAGGTTGCTGGCAGACCAGTACTCACGTAACCTCCCAAGCCATCTAAACACAGGACTAGATCTAAGTAGTATAATTACATGATTAACTTGTTCTATGACATGATCTGTATCTAGGACCACACATGCTCCAATAGGTTGTTTGTTTATTCTTTGATTCAATTCATTCTTTTAGTCTCTTTTTATTCCTTAGCCCATATGCCATGCCTAGATTGTGATGGATCACTATTCTACATATAAATGTTTATCACCTGCTATGACCCTTGATTCCATTATTGCTATCATAATTACTTTGATCTATGCTTATCTTAGAATCCTTAACATATTAAGCCTTCCTTAGAGCGAACCTATAAATACGACACTCGGTAAATCCCCGGGTTGAAATGCTAAAAGATAATTCCCGTCCGCTTGCGGTACTTAAACTCCAAACCTAAGGAACTATCACCCCGGTATATACTTAACACTGTTGCTAGACATGCGCTGAGCTAGTGACTTTTTTAAGGAATACCAACATGGCAATCCTAGTGCCACTACCATGATTAAGAACTGGAAGCCTACCCTAACGGTAATAAGGCACCGTTATCGGGAAGGTAGATTTAGCTTCCTATTCAAGGTGGTGATGCTACGGATCTGCCAATATAACACTGCCAATGTCATTATCATGAGTAGAGCAGAACCCTATTCTAGGTAGCGATGCAAAGAAACGCTAACAAGCATTTCTGGCACCATTGCTTAGGATAGATTTATACTCTAATCTTGGTGATTGCATTAGTAAGTGTTATCACGACATTTCTGACATCGTTGCTGAGGACGGATTAAACCCTGTTCTTAGTGATGACGTGAAGAAATGCCAACACTCTTGTGCTTCTCATCGGCAAGGCGTTTCACTTGCATTACTTCCTCTGAGAGTTGGGCATGGGTGGCTCTATCGGCAAGACGTTGGGTAGCCTTTTGATACTGGAGCTGGCGGCTCTCCAAGTGTGCAGCCTGGAAACAATCTCTTCGGCATCGCCAGGGATTTGACCTCTGAGAGCTTTGAATAGAGCTTTTGCTGGATCAGAGTCATCAACTAATTGAGCAGTGTCCTGATGAAGCAGGGCCAACAGATCTTCTAGCTTTGCTCTAATTGCTGCCAAAGAAATCCCTACTGCTTGAGAAGAGCTTTCTTCCTCGCCTTCATCATCAGAAATTTCGATGGCAAAGGAAAACAAGCTGTCCGGAGAGTCTTGCTCCTGGAGAAGAAATGAGATAAGTTATTTGGTGATCAAGTGTTAGTAATATAAAGGATAGAGATCAAATGATTTACTTGTTTCAGAGCTATTTCTCGCCTCTGGCTAGCTGAGGCCGATGGTACCACAGGTTGATCGGCTGGGATTACTGATGGGACAATGTCAGCTGAAAAAATAATAGTGATAATTATAAGTTGGAAAAGTAAATCCATCGGCGATAATTTTATAGATAGTACTTTACCTTGAGGGGGTGCAGTGCTTGTCTGAATTGAGGAGACTACCGATGATATGATTGAACCCACTGGATCGACAGTCTGCTCAAGTACATCGGCTGATATCTCTTCTAGCTAAGGTGCTTCTTGCGGCTGAGGTGGAGATGGTGCTTGCTGTGTCTGAACTTCTGGTGAAGAAGGAGACGATTCCACATGAATCAGTGACCCTGGAGGAGGAGGAGGAGGCAATGCTGTCTTCTGGCATTTTGCTTGTGATTTGGTGCTTTTGGGACCTTTTCTCTTGACTTGGCTAGACTGGGGGGCATCGGCACTTGTCTTGGTACTTCTGGTCTTTGCCGATTTGCCAGTTTGCTGATGCAACAACAAAATTTTCATAAGTACAAATGTAACAGAGTATTGATGAAATTTTGGTTGAAACAGTGAAAGTTACCGATGAAGTTCCCATAGCAGCCGATGTATCCTGAAAAGGCTGTGTAAGTATAGAATGGAATCAATATAAATTGAGGAAGTCAGGGATTTACCTTGAAAGCTTGTGCCAAAGCCGTAGCAGCAACCGATGGAGATGTCTTTGCTCGTCTGGTGGTGATCTTTTTGAAACGCACGTTTCGGTGCATTAAAGCTGCCAGGCTTGGTGCATTGTTGCCGATCAGAGAGATCGGGCCCGATGGGAGGAGTTCGATCGGCTTTCCGCTCCTGCTGACTGTCGGTGGTGTGTCGTCAACCTGCTTAAAAGGGAGGAAGTAAGTTACCGATAAGAATAAAAGTAATAAAAGGATTGAAGCATTGGCTGAAGACTTACAGTGTTCTCGGGGACTTTATACTTGGGGTCGATCATACTGTGGTATTTGAGAGCCGATGTGCAGAACAGATGCTCTTTCCACTCCTCCCACCATTGCTTGTATGCCTGAGTAATGAAGAGAGCTGGGATCCAGGACGATAGATCCATGTCTAATGTATCGGCATTTGGTGGAAGCTGAGCTACTCTGATCCACTCAAGACCGCTGGTTATGGTCTCCCTTGGCTTCACCACATCAGCATAGCAGAGTGCAATCGGCAGCTGTCCAAAGGCTAGTTGACGAGCCAGTGTCGATGGGTTATAGAACTCATAAGTGAGGTTGGAGGTTTTCCCACTGCTGAAGAAATTCACCGGTATAGCTCTCGGGGTAATAATCACGATCATCAGGTCATGGTCCTTGTTGAGGGCATTATCGAAAGGGGTGGAAAGTGAGTGGGAATCTGGTTTCTGTATCCTCATAAGGCATCCATGCCCGCTGATCTTTGGTCAGACCCTCATAAAGAGTCTGGAAGAATCGGCTGACCTGGTCTTCATTGCCACCGGTACCAGGTAGGACTATGGCAGCCTCACCATAGTTCAAGGAGGAGCGAGTTGCCGGTTCTTCCTCGTCCAATTCATAATCTTTGGCTATGTCTCTAGGAAAGCGCTGTGCAAAAAGATCGAATCCAAGGCGCTTATGCATATGAATACTGAGCCACATATTGATGAACCACCAAGGTCCTCCTAAGTTGCCGATGGGTTGGCCTAACAGGAGTTTCTCAGCTACCTGGTGGAGAAGGTGATAGACAGAGCCAAGCAAATATCGGCCAAGAGGAAATCGGCCACCATCGGCCAGTCTTTCTGCTGCCGATAGATAGACAGAGGTTGGCCCTACTGATCGGCCACAGAAGACGAACTTATCTAACCACATGTTCAGAAAAATAGCATGTTCCCTCTGTCCGACTGGCCCTATTTTTTTGGTACTTTTGGATGTATCCCGACCAACCGCCTATGTCACAGGTTTCTACTTTGCGCTCGGGTTTGCGGTCATATAGATGGTTATCATTTGCAGATGATATGTCCAAACAAGTAAGCATTGAGGGTGTCAGACTAGAAATATGAAGCAGCTATCAACAGTGATTCATTCCTCTCCATATCGGCAATGGATAACCTAATGCATTGGTCTAATTTTCTCTCGCCCCATCGGACTTCATTCGAGTTGCCGATTCTCAGGAACCAATCTTTCCAACCCTTGGTAGAACTGGGCCAGGAGCGAAAAGTATCTTTCCATAGGTCTAAAGAAAAGTTCTCGGCTCTAAATGGGATTCTGTTTATCTCTGCATTTATGAGATCGGTGGGATCTGAATTTCCCAATGGGCCGAGAGACTGAAAGTGGGGTTGATCGGTAGGAATCACAATGTTATCAGCCAATTCCTAAAAGGTTTGAAGGTTGGAGGAATGGAAAAGGAAACAAAGAATAAAAGTTGTACTCAGTAAATAGGTTCGTGGATGGATAGGAGTACAATAAAAGTATAAAGGAGAAAAGGGGTGATTAAGTTAACCTCAGGGACGACGAAGTTGATGGCCATTTTCTCTCAGAAAGAGAAAGAACTCGAAGACCCGGAAGGTTGTCGGAGGAGATCCTTGAATGGAGTTCTTGAAGTTCTTGAGCAGTGCCGCCACCAGAAAGGTGGGTATGAGGCTGTAGAATGACAGGATGGAAGAAGAGTACCAGAGAAGGAAGTATTTATAAGACAAGGAGGGCAGGGGCAAATCTGACTTATCTCTTTGCCGCATCCATAAAATCCGAGGGTGTTCAGAAAGATATGGTAACTGTTCGCACGGTAATCCAGGGATTGCGCAGGTGATTTGACAGCAAGCGGTCATGATTTTGGAGATATTTTACTGTGCAAGATCTCCTGGTCGGTTCATCGGTAGTCTTGTCTAACAGAAATGTTGCCGATGAAAGTATTCTAGGGAGATTTGGCTTGGGAAGTTGAGAAAGTCGAGGAATCTGTAGGAGAATCGGGCTGAGGTTGTTCAGATTTGGTGATTGATTACCAAATTGGGAGAAGTAATTGCGGAAAGGCGTCATTACTGAAGAGAATTTCGGAGCATTAATGATTTTATACTCCGAAATTGGGGGGCATGTGTTGACACCGTTTTTGGACACGCACCTTTGGATACGCACTTGGAGTTAATGAAGTGTAGATCGGCAGGTGGGGAAATAGTGACTAGTCTACAGGGGAGTTGCCGATGAAGGTTGGTGCCGATTGGAAAGCAACCGAATATGACCAAGTCCAGGAGTGGTGGTACGTTCGTGCCGATGACTAGTGCTGATGGTTGCCGATGGCTGTGAAAGGCGGTCTACCGATGCTTATGAAGAAAAGCGCAGGGGTTGCCGATTGACTCGTGGTAGTGTATCGATCGGTTGCGGAGGATAGTTTAATATTTTCCTTAGTTATTAGAATTCGTTTTGTATACAGATTCCGTTTAATTTGGAATTCGAGTTCTAGTCGTGTCTGGTTATAGTTCTTTTGAACAGGATATAAATATAGACCCCGTGGCAATGTAATGAGATATCTATCAATCAATCAAACATAAGTTTTTACACATATTCTAGCATCTACTTTTCAACGATTTCGTCATATTTTCCTTTTACTACCAGTTCTTAGGAATTCGTCGAGTCAAACTCGGCGTGTTCTCAAGTTCCGCATGAGCACCTCTTGGCCGTGACTTCCGGGCGCATCGCTGTTGTCGGGACCAAAGTGTTCGAGTTACAACCTTTGTCGATTGTAAGGTCAAATCGGCTGGCACGCCTTAACGTTTGAATCGGGTATTTGCCCTCTGTGTTTGCAGATCAGCTTTTGCATCAACAGGATGGTAGCTAGAATTTTTGAATAAATTCTCCAAGCAACAATGATATCAAGAATAAGATACTCATACTCTACCATCTCACATTCCATAATGACTTAAGTAACATAGGGTTTTTAAATGATTTGAAATAATTGCAAGTTTTGAGGAAATATCACAGAGTGAGATTAATCATGATTAGAAACATTTTAAACTTTTTAATTTATTATGTCGGAGACAATATTCTGCATAATATATATATGTATATGTAAAGTGTGCAGAGTGTGTACCTGAATCGTGGAGTGGTGTAGTCAAAGTGTGTTTGGCGTGTCGAGGGATCTCCCCCATACTTGTTTTCTGCTTTCTTGCATAAAAATAAAGTAGAGACACACAAGACATAATAATAATAATACTACTCTTTATTAATCTTGAGACATTTATTACAAATGACTAGTAATGAACTGAAGCTAAATAGATCTAAACCGAATTTAAAGATAAATAACTAAGATGCATTGCCTCAAGATCTAATCTAGATAACTTAGTGGCGCTCTAACTCCCTAATCTTCTTATTGGCACTAGCAAGATCATGCCTAAGACCTAGTATAACGGTGTTCTGGTTAGAGAGCTGCCTAGTGATAGAATTAACCGAGGATTGGAGCTCTATGATGTTCCTGTCTAGCCTACGAACGTCCTTATCAATATCTACTATAGTCTTGCGACGCTTAGGAGGTGTCTCAAAAGCATTGAGGGCGTGCTTCAGGGCTGCCTTTGGAGGGATGAAACGGATTTTGGCTGCTCTAATCCCCTCAAAATAAGGCCTCTCCTCCTCCGTAGTGTAGCGGATGCTGCTGATCTCGCCGCTTCGGTTGGTCTTGACTCCAACAACCCTCTCATTGGGTCTGGGTGGAAGGATCCTTGTGCCGGTTGGCACCTTGATGGTGGCCTCCTTCTTGGCTGATGGTCCCTTGAGGAGTAGGGGCTGCGGTGGTGCGGTGAGAACTGGTTGAGCATGGTAGGATTGGGTGGAGCTGCGCTGGCGTAATGGCATGGCTTCTAGCTGTCGCTCTGTGTTGGCCGAGACGAGAGCGTAGGCGTCGGGGTCTTCCTTGGGCTTCTTGTTGAGGTTGTAGGGGACGACTTCCCAATCGTCGTGGAACTCTTCGGCCATTGGAGCAGCAAGGAACTAAGCAAGCTCTAATTAAAGAAGGAGAGAAGGCTTGAATAGATTGGTGTTTGAAAACTGACGTTAGGTGTCTGTTTATATAGGGGTCAAAAAGTACCTCTAGGGTTTGTTCGGGCTACTCCCGCCGCCGTGCGTGCGAAACTTTCCATCTGTAGGATTATTTGGTTTACCATAAATGCGTTTATCGCGGCGGAGGAAATCGGGACTGAGAGGGGGCAGGGGCTGGGCGCCTGCCCTCTTCATCAGGGCGCCCGCCCTGTGCCTGGCCCCTCTGTGGGCCTGCTTCCTCGAGCGTGTTTCTAGTTGCAGACTTAATTAGGAAAATATATATGTGGCCCTAAAATGTCAGATTAAAAAGGTTGGACTCTAAATCTCCATGGGAAGGTAGAAATAGATTACGTCTATTTCTTCTAATTCTTTATTGGGCTCAAAAAATAATTTAAGACGTCGTCCATTTACCTTGAATAACGTACCTTCGTCATTTCGAAGAGTGATAGCTCCGTGGGATGATGAATTGATTACCTTGAATGGTCCTTCCCATTTACTCCGGAGTTTTCCATGCCCGAAAAGCTTCACCCTAGAATTAAAAAGTAATACCTTATCTCCGTGTGCGAACTTCTTCTTCTTGATCCTCTTGTCATGCCACCTTTTGACTCTTTCTTTATAGATCTTCGAATTGTGATATGCTTTCTCTTACCATTCTTCCAATTCTGATAGTTGCATTCTTCTATGATCTCCAGCGACATCTAGGTCCATATTCCATCTCCTTATGGCCCAGTGTGCTTTGAATTCTAGTTCAACAGGTAGGTGGCAAGTCTTCTCGTACACCAATTGGTATGGGGACATTCCAATTGGGGTCTTGTATGCTGTCCGGTATGCCCAGAGTGCATCAGGTAACTTGTCTTTCCATGCCGTTCCCATTTCATTGACTGTCTTCTAGAGAATATTCTTGATTTGCTTGTTGGAAGTCTCTGCTTGGCCACTTGTCTGAGGATGGTAGGGGGTAGCGATGTTGTGACGGATTCCATGTTTTGATAGATATTGCTTGAAGCGTTTGTCGATGAAGTGTGCTCCTCCATCACTTATCACTACTCTGGGGACTCCAAATCTTGGAAATATAACTTCTTCAAACATCATCTTTGAACTGATGTTGTCGGCGTGCTTGCAAGGTAATGCCTCTACCCACTTGGAGACGTAGTCAACTGCCACCAAGATGAACTCACACTTCTTTGATGGGGGAAATGGACCCATGTAGTCTATTCCCCAGATATCAAAGAGCTCAATCTGAAGGTTGTTGTTGAGTGGCATGGCATCCCTTGTGTTTATGTTTCCGTGCCTTTGACATGGCCCACATCTTCTGATATATTGCTTCGTGTCTTCATACATTGTAGGCCAATAGAATCCACACTGCCAGATCTTTGAATGTGTACGGAATGCTCCATAATGACCTCCATATGGTGATAAATGACATCTGTCGATGATCTTCCATCCTTCCTCAGTGGTCACACATCTCCTGAGTAAGCTATCAGAGCATACTCGGAAGAGCTTGTTGATATTTGGTAACGCAATAAGGAAATGATCCGCAAGCGCACGGATATCGGTGAGCATTTCACCCGGGAGGTTATCCAGAGTTATCGTATTTATATTTTTACCACTGGGAGAAAGGGTGCATCTGACTAACCAAATCTATTGCTACTATCCCTTTAGGCTACAAAGAATGTTTCTCGATGTGAGTGATGTATAGAGAAGACTGCAACCGTAGTCTCGTCCTAACCTTGGTAAGGATGATCTACTGTTCTATTGGGGAAGCTTACGGAATCTAGACACCACAAAGGATGTTCGACCCGCACCTATAAACCCTACCCTTCCTGCTAACAAGATATGGGTTACAAAGGTAACTTGGAAATGTCACGTTCCTCGCTACTACCACGGTCCAGCTAGTCAGGGGATATCTATGAGTACCCTAGCCTAAACACCACGTTTACGCTAGCAATGATTACTCTAATACTCAACCGGAAGAGGATTAAAGTAAACTCATAAACCAAAGAACAATAAAACAAGAACTTACTAGAATTAGAAGTCGAATTACTGAAGAATCTTAGGAGCAAGCCTCAGGTTAAAAGACTTGATCCCGTAGGTACAACTCGGAGTAGACACCGACAGGCCGGCCTTCCTCCGATCTACACCTCCACTCTATCTCTCTCAATCTAGTAGAAACTAGAAGATCTATTTCTACTTACATTGGTTGCTAAGCCTAAAAATAAATATTATTTAGAGAAGAGGTTTTCCTTCGAGGGCACCCCTCAACTCTATGATAACTTCTTGTCTTCTCCAGGGGCCAGGGGGGTCTCCTTATATAGTCCTCCTCCTCTATGCGTTTTTGGGTCGGTAGGCGATGTGGTACTACGTTATCCTTGATCCTTTAGGTCGGTGGAACATCGTGTGCGAAGAGAGTCCCGAACGGAGTCCAGGACAGGGCGGGCGCCCAGGGAAAGAGGGCGGGCGCCCTGGGCCTGGCCCCTTTCGGCCTCTGCTTTCTTCCCGTGGCTTCTGGAGTCTTCTAGATGGTAGAAAATTGCACGGTGCGTTGATATCTCTATGTAATCCCGACATGTGGGCCTTTCTTCCTTATTTCCTGATAACCCCCTGCAGAAATAGACAAACACCAAAACTCGTGGAATTCTGTCGGATAAAACCCTAATTCTAGGTGTTGGTTGCATTTGGATCCTTTTCTTTATTTATTTGATGATTATATTTGGTACTTAAGGACCATCAACAGAGGTATGGCTCATCCCATATATGTGAACAACTTTCTTGAATAAGCTTCTTCTTGTTTGCTCCTGGTGGTACATACCCTGAAACCATAAAATTAACAATATCTGCATACTAGGGGTCAGACCTGTTAATCCCGTAGAGCATGTCATCCCGGAGTGAATCATTAATGGGGGTTTCCTGTGGATTCTTAAAATACATTCTAGACAAGTGATCAGCAATAGAATTTTCTACTCCCTTTTTATCTTTTATTTCTAATTCAAATTCTTGAAGTAATAAGATCCATCTAATCAGGCGAGGTTTAGCATCTTTTTAGTGAGCAGATATTTTAGTGCAGCATGATCAGTGTAAACAATTATTTTAGCTCCAACTAAATAAGATCTAATTTTATCAATGGCAAAGACAACAGCCAGAAGCTCTTTCTCAGTGGTTGCATAATTAAGTTGAGCTCTTGTCAAAATTTTACTGGCATAAGCAATTGCATGATGCTTCTTATTTTTAGTTTGTCCCAAAACTGCCCCCACAGCATAATCACTAGCATCACACATAATTTCAAAAGGCAACGACCAATCAGGGGGTTGAATGATTGGTGCAGAGATGAGTGCATTCTTTAATAAATTGAAAGATGTTAGGCATGCATCATCAAATTCGAAAGGAGCATCCTTGGCTAGCAAAAGAGTAAGTGGTCTAGCAATGAATGAAAAATCTTTTATGAATCTGCGATAAAAACCAGCATGGCCAAGAAAGCTTCGAATTCCTTTTATATTCACAAGTGGAGGTAGTTGTTCAATTACTTCAATTTTAGCTTTGTCTACCTCAATTCCTCTTTCACTCACTAGGTGTCCTAGCACTATTCCTTCCCGAACCATAAAATGACATTTTTCCCAATTAAGGACTAAGTGCTTTTCTTCACATCTTTGCAAAACCTTGTCTAAGTTTTCAAGACAACTATCAAAAGTTTTTCCATAAACAGAGAAATCATCTATGAAAACTTCCATAATCTCTTCAATCATATCAGAAAATATAGACATCATGCATCTTTGAAAAGAAACTGGTGCATTACATAACCCAAAAGACATTCTACGGTAAGCATATGTTCTGTATGGGCATGTAAAAGTGGTTTTCCTTTGATCATCGGGATGGATCGGGATCTGGTGATACCCTGAATATCCATCTAAGAAACAGAAGAACGAATGGTTCGCTAATCGCTCTAGCATCTCATCTATGAAAGGTAAAGGAAAATGATCCTTTCTCGTGGCTTTGTTTAGTTTTCTATAGTCTATGCACATCCGCCACCCTGTGATGGTGCGTTGCGGAATTAGCTCATTCTTTTCATTCAAAACGACAGTCATGCCTCCCTTTTTAGGCACAACTCAAACTGGGCTCACCCACTCACTGTGCGGCACAGGATATATAATCCATGCATGCAGCAACTTTATAACTTCCTTTTTAACTATCGCGTTGTTTAGTCTACGTTGGGGCTCTCTGTAACACCCTAGTGTTATGGTTGCATCAATCACATGCATAACATGAGCATCATCATTTACTCAAGCATATCATGATCATCATTTACCTTGGGTCATGTCATTTTGTGCAAAAATGTGATTTAACTTATTTAATTATGCTTCCTATGCTTGTGTTTGTTGGTACCATGCTCTTGTTTGTGCTCTATGCCTTGGTAATTAGTTTATCTATGCTTAACTTAACCTTAGGAGCAATGTTCATGTTGATCACTTCTCCAAAATAATCACTTAAGTCATACTTTCATGTATAGGCCCTAGAAACCTCTTTTGCTTAGGCTGTTAAAAAGTGTTTCATAAATTGTTTGCATGTCAAAACTTTCTATAGCAAAGTTGTAGAAAATTTTATAAGGAACAAAAGTTGTTTTATGGCCATCTCATGAAAATGACCACATATTGCTCAAAATGTGCTTGCGAGGCAGTTTTGGGTGCTGTTTTAGCACTTCGCCAAATTTGGCCAAGTCCAGACGACACCAGTTTGCTCGATCGATCTTGGAAGCTTCATATCTCTCAATCCAGGCCGATCTGGCTCTTGCTCTAGTTGACAATGTTGTAAGACTCAGCTAGTACTTCAACTTTGTCAACTACACCATCTCCTAATTCGCTTTGGTTCGGGAGATAATCGCTGTCAAAGTCGCTCTATCAGACGACCATCGCCATGTCTGAATCGAAGCCGAGCTCGTTGACGTGGCCGACCGGCGACATTTGGCACCCGTACGTCACTCCTGGCCCCACTCGTCAGCTCCCAGCGCACGCATGACCTCCACGGCAACACCCCAGACGCAGTGGGCGCGTCCATTCTCTCCTCCCTCTCGCTCTCTCGCCAGAAAAGCGGCCGCAGCGAGCTCACCGTCGCGAGCTCACTCCTGCGAGCTCAAACGCGCTCCTCAGTGCATTGCTGCCCACCAAAACTCGCCCACGGCTCCGTCGTGACCCGCTCACCATCCTCCACCCACAAACTCGCCGTGAAACCCTCCGGTGAGCCGACATTTCCGACTTCCCCCAAATCGGGTCGCCGTGACCTTCTTATCCGGTGAACTCAATGCTGAGCTCCTCGGAGCCTCTCGTCTTCTCTGGTTAGGTCCTAGAGGTAGCTTAGGTCCTTAGCGAACGTTTGCACCACTTGGTGGACGCTCTACCGCACTCACCGTCGCCAGACACGACGCGCAGCGCCGCCGTGTTTCCGCCGGAGTTCGGCTCTCTCGTGGCCAGCTCATTCCACACCGTTTCAAGCCTAGTCACCTACCTAGGAAGCTTCGGCGTAGTTCACTGGTGCTGTAGGAAACCCTAGGTCGCGCTCTACCGGCCTGAGAGCTCTGGCGTAACGTCGAGCACCTCCGCCGAGCCGCCATGGTCGACGACAAGCCATTTCCGGTGGCTCCGCCGTGGGGAAAAGGGGGTCACTCGGTTCGCAAGGGTCTGGGGATCACGTTGGTGCCCTAGGTTTGGCCGGAGACCTCGCCGTCGCGGAGAAATCGCCGGTGAAAGTCGTCTCGGTCGTGAGGAAGACGACCCTGACACGCGGGACCCGCTGTCAGTGACACATCGTTTCCCTCCTTTGCTTTTATTCAAATCCAGATTTTTGGCATTCTTGCAAAAATCATATCTTCTGTTTCTCTGATCCAAAAATTGTGAAACATATTTTGTGATGTTCCTTGAGATGGCTAGTTTTTAATAAAAATATAACATGCACCATGTTTTCTAGAAAAAATAATTGTTATGATTTAATCTTGTTATTTATGTATAAATTCATATCTCTTGATATACTGCTCCTTTTGTTATGAAAAGTTTATGCTAGGCTCTGAGTGGTATGAGTATGCTATGATAAATATTTCATGATTTTTGGAGTAATGTATCTGTGATATGTAATTTATGTTTGTGATATGGCTTGTTTTCTTACTTAATCATAATAATTAATTGGAGCTTATGCTGGTGCTCTACTCTGGTGTCAAACTTGTTTATGGTAATAGTCACATGTAAATAATCTGAAATCTGTTGTTTGACACTATCTAAGTTACATTTCTTAATTTATAAAATAAGCACCTTGTCACATGTTAAATGCTTATCTCAAATTTGGCATGTGAAATTGTTCTGAAAATTTTATGGTAGTGTCAAGATGTTATGCTTGTGCTTGTGTAATTTTTGTAGATTTTTCTGAGCACTTTTGCCGGTATCTTGTAAATATGTCCTTTTATGGAATTAATTTAATAAATATGATGTTATTATATGTTTCGTGGTTAACATGTGATGTTTCTGGAAATCTTGTAGTATGCTAGTGCTTATAAGACATGTGGTTGACACTAATTATGTTTTGGCTATGTAATTAAACAATTAAGTAAAGGGTTAAAAGCTGTTTTGGACAGCAAGGGAGTAATCTAACATTTGCTTGATGATAACTTGGTTTGCTGAAAGTCTTGTCTAAATCAAAGATGTTGTATACTTTATGAACAAGCTGTGGTTTAATTTTGGGATCATTTGGTCCAATAGTTTAAAAGTTATAGCTCTTCCAAGTTGGGTTCCAGAAATAGGTGTTCTCTGTTTTTCTGGGACAGAACCTGGAACTTTGTTTAAATGACCTGTTTAACTTATGAATCCTGCTATGATGTCTAAATATGAAATGCAGACAATTTCATAAGCTTTCCAGAATGTCCAGATTCATGATTGTTGGATCTGTATAGCTCCAGTTATGATTTATTCCTTGAGCTGCACTGCTATGTTGGTCATTGCTGTTTGTAGTTTAACTTGGTAATCTTGCTAAGTAGTTAATCATCTTGTACGAACTTGTTATAAAAGTTACTCCGTAAATGAGTGTCCAGTGAGTCTAATTATATTATCGAGCATTCATCCCTTTAGTATGCACACATTCTTATTCATCGTGCATGCAATAGGTGCACCGGAAACGACCGCTGCGTTCGAGCTCCAAGTGAACCCCGAGGGCCAAGAGATCAACCCGGAGGTGGAGTGCCCGAATCACGAGCCTGCATGGTTCGTGAAAGGCAAGCCCCGGAGCATCTTAAGTCTCCCACTTTAATTTTAAAAGTTTACTTGATTATGTTATATCTATTGATGCATTACGTATAGAAGTTGTGATGAAACCCTTGCTGCATTTTACTCCTTCCTTGTCCAGATATCTTACCATTACCTGGTCATAGAGTTAGGATCGAGTAGCAGCTTAGTCTTGCTTTAATCAGTAGAAGTCGGGTGATATCCTATCACCTGTGCGAGATAGGGTTGTGTCGGATCACGATTGTCTATATGTGCTATCGTGGAAGGAACCTGATTAAAATGACTTAAGCCGGGTGGAGTTTTGCAAGGTTGTAGTAACTCCGTCTGTGGTAGCTAAGGACCAATCGTTGTACGTCCTCTTGTCATGTTGAACGCATGCCTGACACTTAGTTGGCCGGATAACTCGTTCCGACCGCGAAGCCTAGTAGTATGTCTCAGGCCGGAAGACTGGCAAGTATAAAGTGCGCACTACCGGAGGAAGTGCGGTGTGCGGGGGACCATTGGCGTAAGACCAAAGGCAGGAGACTTAAAAGTCCTGACCTCCCTGGTAGAGTGGTAGCCCTGGGAGTGCGGCGCTGATCGGAGCCGCGATTCCTGAGTCGTACCAAAGGTGACCCGCTGGCTCTCCAACGGGGGAAGCTTGGGTGAGTGCTAGGAATAACCCTCCAGCTGGATAAGAA
Source organism: Sorghum bicolor (assembly GCF_000003195.3). NCBI lineage: Eukaryota > Viridiplantae > Streptophyta > Magnoliopsida > Poales > Poaceae > Sorghum > Sorghum bicolor. Next base: position 20,633,237 of record NC_012873.2, on the reverse strand, counting down.
TCGATTCGAATCGCCGTCTCTCCCAGATAGTGAGAACTTGACAGAGCAGCGGCAAACGTAGCATTCACTAAGTACAATGGTTCTTGATAATGTTGTTGATGATAGCAAGGAAGAACATATGATGAACTTGATATGGTTATTATTGCTTGTAATAATTAAGTGAAGTGTTTTAGTCCAGGTGCTAATCTAGTGATAGGCTAATGATGATTAATATGATGCTAATGCAAGTAGTAAAGTAATCACTTAAGCTTTTGGCAAATGCTGAGTCAAGCCAGCTGCACTTTATGCTCAAACTTGCATGATCCTTGGTGTCTTTTATGTTTTACTAGACGGCTAAGTCTAGCTGAGTACATCCTCGTACTCAGGGTTTATTCCCACCTGTTGCAGATGATATCTTTTATGATGGCTTCTGCAAGATCTGTCTCCATCCCGCTAGGGATGAAGACTAAACCGTTGGGCACGGTTCTCTAACTACTTCGTATCTGTTGCTTTTGATGGATGGCATGAGACTCTGGCTGAAACAAGAACTTGTGAAATGAACTTGGGAATGTGAGTTGTAAACTATTTTGCTTCCGCTACTACAAACATGTGTTGTAATAACTAAGTAACTCCGATGTGGTGCCGCTTCGACGGCAATGAATGACTATGTAACATTCGCTGTGTTATGTTGAACTATTACGATCTTGGTTTGTTGCAAGTTGGTTTGAAGTCCTTCGTGATTTCAGTTGACTACCGGGATTATATGGGCTCAAGTTTAGAAATTTGATTACTAGTTAATCGTTTCTACACTTGAACTCTTATAATTTGGTCGGTTCTGTGACAGTTGGTATCGGAGCAAGTTCAGCATTATAAATGCAGTGTTTGTGTATTTAAAAACAAAAGAGTTTTTAAATAAAATTGTGAAAATCAACACTTAATTATGCCAGTGGTCGAATCCTCCTTGCCCATATAAGGACTATAGGTGGCTATTTAAGTACTGACTTGGGGGGTTTTATTTATGCATCTCTGGCAGTACTCAGGTATGGATGTGTGATGACCGCACTATGCTACCCTGTGGTCTAATGGTAGAGGTAGCCTTCATATGTGAATTAGCCACATATGTCGCTAGATTTAAATTATGCAACGTCGCACCTACGCTCTAGTAGGTGTGAGCTGTGAGAGCATGATCGTCCAAATGGCGGTCTAGGGGAGTGTTCGCGGTGGTTTTCTGGAGTGGTTACATGTCTAACCATGGAACCACGAAAGAAACTTAATTGGGGAGCATTTAATTTTTCGGGTAGCTGTGGTGTCATGGTTTGTGCATGTTGGGCATGTACAAGCAATGTGCACTTAGTTTACTGCTTTCTTGAGTGATATATTGGGAATTGTTGGGCTGCAATGAAGTTTTCTGCAGGTACTCTAATAGCGCACGTGTAAATCGCTAGTTATCGGATCGAGAGACGAATGTATGCCACCGTATATCCATTAGAATATTAATTTTCTAAGTTTGTGAGGACGTACGGTTCGTGCATGCATCATGTCGCATTCATACATACATTCTGTCTACTCCTTCCCTTACAATGTTGTCCCTTTTAATTAAATAAATGTTGCTTAAACTAATCCTCTTTTACCCACGGTTATTCCTTTCCACAGATGGATGTGCCCGCATCACCTCGCCCCAGTGACACCTTTTTGAGCGAGTTTGGCACTCCTACTTTGCTCTGGAGGGTGCTACAGTCTGTAGGGTATACTGAGCCACCTCGGTATTCCTGGTGGTAGGTGGACATGACGGGTGGTTTGCAGTGGTTCGCTGTGCAGGGAGTTGTCCCACCACATGGGGGCAGGCTTGCATGGACAGGGTGGACCTGCAACTCTGATGGGCAGACTCCATGGGAAGCAGCTCAGGTTGCAGCCCATGCTATGCTGCTCAACATCTTTCAGAGGTTTGGTGATGAGCTGACAGGAGGGCTAGCGACCTCCATTCCCCGTGCTGACCCAACAGCAGCGGAGTGGTAGCAGGATGATGGTTGTGTGTTGGTTCGAGGTAGAGTAGAGAGAGCTGAGAGTTCCCGTTCTGCTATGAGTGCTATGATGGCTGTGCTCAAGCTGTTCAGTCAGCGAGAGGACACCTATGCCCAGGTGATGGTGGCTGTTCGCCAGGCTCAGAGATGCAACAGAAGGCTGAAAAGCGTGCTCGCAAGTTTCGCAAGCAAGCTAGACTCCTGGAGCAAGCTCGATCAGAAGGACTGCAATGACTAAGAAGATATTGCGGAGTACCGTAGGCAGCAGTGGGTGAAGGCCATTAGAGAGAGAGATCACAAGCAGGATCAGATGAGTCAGTTTGCTAGGGAGAGGGAGACAGTGCAGGAGCGCTTGGTGCAGATCACTCGTGAGAGGGATACTGCACTCCATGTGTCGGAGAACAGGCGCCGGGCTTGGGAGATGCACCGGATTCAGTCGCTTGAGTGGGAGAACTATCTGCAGGATCAGATTGAGGCTGGTCTTGTGGAGATTCACCGTCTCAACAACTTGCTACACCCTATTCCTCGCCCTATACCCGTGTATCCAGAGGTGGGACCTCAGGTGATTGTGGCCGATGATGATGGTATGGAGGTAGATGGACCAACAACGGCTACACCACCTTTGCACGAGGATGTGGAGGACGAGGAGCTTGAGCCAGTTAGCGACGAGGATGGAGAGGCGATCTTCGACGCTGACTCGGACGACGAGGATGGAGTGTAGTGGGTAGTTGATAGCTGTTGTGAGGATCTTTTGTAGTATGACTGTCAGCAGTTATGCTTTTGTAATCATGTTGTAATCCAGAATCTTGATCTTAGACTTATGATCTATACTGTGATGGTGTAATAACTTTATGGACCCAATGTGTTAACCTTATCATGTTCGATCGGTTGTGACGATGTTTTTCCGTTGTTGTGTATATTGCGGATATCTGTGTCATGTGTTGGATTGGTGATGTTGTTTTGTGGAATTGAATTATTGTGCCTCTTTCTGTAAAGTTATTCTCTCGAATACTTTCAGGCATGAATATAAGTTCTTCTACAGCAAATCTTGTCATCATCAATCCTCACTGGCTGTGTCTTTACAGATGTCTTGTGGCACTCGAGGTGCGGAACAGCGTGCGAACATGAACCCACACCCTCCTCCTCCACCACCAAATCCAGCTGAGCTGATGCAAATGATGGTGGAAAACCAGAGGATGCTCACTGAAACCATCAACCGGATGGCAAACCAGGGTGGTCGGAATGCACCGGACGGACCAGCACCCAACCAGTACAGTAGCTTCAAGAATTTCATGGATACGAAGCCCCCATCTTTCAGAGAGGCTGAAGAACCCCTTCAAGCTGAGGAGTGGTTGAACACGGTGGAACAAAAGTTCCACTTGCTTCGGCTGACTGAGGGTTTGAAGGCCGAGTATGCAGCTCACCAACTGCAGGGACCGGGCAGGCATTTGGTGGAATCAGTATCGGGAGGCTCTCCCGGACAATACTGTGCTTGACTGGAATATCTTCCGTGAAGCTTTCAAGGGACATTTCATGAAGATGAAGCATACTGAGTTCATGCAGTTAACTCAGGGAAACAAAACTTTGAAGGAGTACTTGCATGCTTTCAATCACCTGTCTAGGTATGCTCCTGAGTTTGTGAACACTGAGGCGAAGAAGATTGCTAGCTTCAAGAGGGGTCTTGGCCCCAAGTTGCTCAAAACTATGGGCCGCACTAAGTGTACAACTTTCAATGAGTTTGTCAGTGATGCTCTCACCCAAGAGAACTACAACACTGTGTACACTGCAACTAAGACTCACAAGAGGGCTTTTGAGGCCGGGGCGGGGGCATCTCAGTCTAAGGCTCCAGTGGCAGCTAGGCCCAGTATTGTGCTCCAACTCCTAACCATCGATATCGCCCTCCAGCGAAGAAGAATCAGGCGAAGACGGGGTTCCGCAAGGGTTACTCTATTGCTCTTCCTAGGGGCAACATGGGTCCCAGCTATGCCAAGATTCCACCTGCCAACCGTCCGTGCTGGAACTGTAATCAGACCGGGCACTGGCAAAGCAACTGTCCTTACCCGCCAAAGAAGGTCAACTAAGGGAACGTCCGCTAGGGGCGTGTTCACTATACAACCATGGAAGCAATCCCTGCTGGTGAGGTAGTTACGGCTGGTAAGTTTCTGGTTAACCAATGTGATGCACCTGTGCTTTTTGATTCAGGAGTATCGCATTCTTTTGTGAGTTCAGACTTTGTGTCTAAGCATAATCTCAAGGCAATTACACTTGATAAGGGCAGTTATTGCATTAGTGCTGCTGGAAATGATATTTCTACCAATCAAGTGGTTTTGGGGCAACTCTAGAAATAGGAGACCGTCAGTTTCTTGCTGATCTAGTTGTTCTACCCGGTGTGTGTATAGATGTAATTCTGGGTATGAAGTGGATGAGTGGCAACGGAGTTCTTATCGACACCACCACTCGTGTAGTGATGTTGAGAGACCCGAATACCAAAGAGGCATTCTTAGTGCAACTTCCTCGAGATATTCATATCCGTAGCACGATGAATGCAGTTACATCTAGGGCCATGAAGGATATTCCGGTTGTGTGTGAATTCCCAGATGTATTCCCTGATGATTTGCCTGGGCTTCGTCCAGATCGGGATGTGGAGTTCAAAATTGAATTGATCCCAGGTACCGCTCCTATCTCTAGAAGACCATAGAGAATGCCACCAAATGAGCTAGCTGAGCTTAAGACCCAACTGAATCAGTTGTTAAAGAAGGGTCTTATCCGCCCTAGTTCTTCTCCTTGGGGTTGTCCGTCTATCTTTGTGAAGAAGAAGGATCAGTCCTTGCGCATGTGTGTGGACTATCGTCCTCTGAATGCGGTGACCATCAAGAATAAATACCCTCTACCTGGCATTGATATCCTGTTTGACCAATTGTCTAAAGCCAAGGTATTCTCCAAGATTGATTTGCAATCTGGGTATCATCAGATCAAGATTCGTCCTGAAGATGTACCTAAGACAACTTTGTCGACGAGGTATGGGTTGTATGAGTATCTCGTCATGTCCTTCGGTCTCACAAATGCACCTGCTCACTTCATGTATCTCATGAATTCGGTGTTTATGCCCAAATTAGACAAGTTTGTGGTGGTCTTCGTTGATGATATCTTGGTATATTCTCGCAATAAAGAAGAGCATGCAGAGCATCTGCGTGTAGTGTTGTCGCGCTTGCGTGAGCACCAGCTTTATGCTAAGTTCAGCAAATGCGAGTTTTGGCTAAAGGAAGTACCTTTCTTGGGCCATGTCTTATCTGAAGAAGGTATCTCGGTGGATCCGGCTAAGGTGCAAGAAGTGCTGGATTGGAAGGTTCCAACTTCGGTGCACGAGGTTCGGAGTTTTCTAGGGCTGACTGGGTATTATCGTCAATTCATTTCAGAATTCTCAGAAATATCCAAGCCTATGACTCGCCTACTTCAGAAGAATGAGAAGTTTGTGTGGACGCCTGAATGTGAAAAGGCATTCCACAAGCTGAGGACATTGCTAACATCAGCTCCTGTCCTAGCTCAACCCAATATGGAAAAGCCTTTTGATGTCTTCTGTGACGCGTCAGGTATTGGTTTGGGCTGTGTGTTGATGCAAGAATGTTGCGTTATCGCGTATGCCTCACGCCAACTTCAAAAGCATGAGGTCAATTACCCTACTCATGACTTAGAATTAGCTGCAGTTGTCCATGCCTTGAAAATCTAGAGGCACTATTTGCTGGGTAATCTGTGCAATATTTACACTGATCATAAGAGTCTCAAGTACATCTTCACTCAACCTGAATTGAACATGCGGCAGCGAAGGTGGCTTGAGTTGATTAAAGATTATAATCTTCAAGTACACTACCACTCGGGCAAGGCAAACGTAGTTGTGGATGCCTTGAGTCGGAAGGCGCACTGTCATTCAGTTCTAATGGAAGATACATTGTTGTCACGTCTTATGCACCCACTTGTGCTCAACCAGATTTCTATGGAGAGTACTCTTTGCAATCGAGTCATCGAATTGCAGCAAACCGATGTAGGCATCTACCATATAAAGAGGAAAATGAAAGAAGAAGAAACTAAGTATTTTCGAGTCGATGAAAATGGAATTCTTTGGTTCAAAGATCGACTTGTGGTCCCAAAAGACCGTGAGCTGCGAAATCAGATCTTATCTGAAGCTCATTCACCCAAGTTGTCTATCCATCCTAGTAGTAGCAAGATGTATCAGGATCTGAAACCTCTGTTTTGGTGGACAAAGATGAAAAAGGACATTGCTGCTTTTGTCGCTCGTTGTGACAACTGTTGTCGTGTGAAGGCCGTTCACATGAAAGCGGGTTTACTTCAACCCTTGTCAATTCCTGGTTGGAAATGGGAAGAAGTCAGCATGGATTTCATCGTTGGACTCCCAACTTTTATTAAGGGTTACGACTCTATCTGGGTAATTGTAGATTGTTTGACCAAGGTTGCTCGTTTTATTCCAGTTCGAACTCACTATCGTCCACATCAATATGCGGAATTATACTTCGAGCACATTGTTTGTCAGTATGGTGTGCCTCGAACTATCATATCAGATCGTGGACCATAGTTCACTGCCCGTTTTTGGGAGTGTCTTCATGAGCAGATCGATACTCACTTGGTTCGTAGTTCAGCATATCATCCTCAAACGGCCGGCCAAACTGAACGTGTTAACCAAATCCTAGAAGACATGTTAAGGGCATGTGCTCTCTCTTCAAAGGGTTCTTGGTAAAGTGGTTGCCGTTAGCTGAGTTCTCTTATAATAATATTTACCAAAAGAGCATCAAGATGGCTCCATTTGAAGCCCTGTACGGTCGAAAGTGTCGAACCCCGTTGAATTGGGTGGAATCCGGGGAACGAAGGTATTATGGCATTGATTTCGTGAACGAAGTGATGAGGACATCCCAACCAAGCATGCTCCATCTAATTCCACGCCAACCTCTACACCGACTACGCCGGCACCAGCCCAAGCCATTGATGGAGCAATTACACGTAGCCGAGCCAAGAAGCTACAACAAGAGGTGAACGCGCTACTTTGTGAGAGTTCTATTAATGTTAATGAGAATATTATACTACCTAAGTGTTCTAATTTGGTTGTGCTTAGGTATACACATGAGGAGGGAGGTGACCTGGACCGCAAGGATTGGAACAACACGGTGCAGAACGGACCAGTTGAAAGAAGGGCAGATCGGACCAGTGCGGTGCAGAACGGACCAGTTGAAAGAAAAGATCATAACTTTCACTTTCTAGATGCTATGAAGGCCCATGAGCACTTGTTGGAAAGCTCTTCGAGTCTACTTTCCAATGAATCAAGTCCAGTTTGGATACCCCATATTACCTGCAGACTAGAATTAGTACAGACTGCTTAGAAGGTCAACAGTCTGTCGTGACAGAATGTTGGTACAACTTGCCAAGTAAAACTGTACCAATCTACAGCGTTTCGTGGTGCATGGAATATATTGATGGAAAGCTCTCGGAGTCTAGTTTCACACCCAAGAAACGGATCATCATTTGGACTTCCCAATAAAAAGTTATGGTCAGTTTATTGGAAACTGCTCTGGAGGCCAACAGTCACGCGAAGCCACTTCGGGAATCCATTTCGAGGGGACCTTTCACATTGCCTTCCCTCAGAAACTCTATTTCGTTTATCTACCTATCTAGCAGGGCTGTTGCTAGTATAAATACCCCCTAAGACTCATTGTAATCAAAGACTTATGATATTGAGAATACAAACCACTTTGTTCAGCTGTGTGCTAACAAATTCAGAGAGAGATCTCTACCCCTTTGCTCTTGTGTTTTCCTTCGCGGAGATTACAGAAGCGGCCACGTCATCGGCACCCAATCCGTGCTCCTGATCCTCGAGTTCAGATTGCGTAGGTTGGTTCTTTGAGAGTGTGGTTGGGCGAATCCTTGGTTCAGGCTGCCGTATAGAGACGGTAGTTGGCTCCTTGTGCGTGTCGTCAGGTTGCACTAGTTATCCTCGCTGCTTGCAGCAAGTTATCGGCTGATCTTCAGCTAGTTATCCTACGTCGTGAAGATCGGGACAACGACCTCACCATCTGGTATCAAAGCTCAAGTTTCCACGGTAGGATTTTTACCCTTAGCTACATATATATATCTTGTTCGTCCTATCCACCAAAAAGCCATAAAAAATTGCATTAGCCCTTTGTTTCAATCTGTTTTTCTTGTGAGTTTGGTTAAGTTTCAGTCCATTAGAGTTTTGTTTAGTTGCTGATCATCATATCCTTTGTGTGTCCTTTGTGCCTCTTTTATATCTACAAATCCCTAAAGAAAATCTGAAACCGGTATCATCCTTCGCGTAAACTTTGAGCCTATCAAGTTAGAACGCTGACGGTTGTGTCTTGTTTCAAAAAAAAAAGTGTGTGCAAGTGTTATATCTGCTCTTGTTCTTAGTTATAAAAAAAAGGTATCAAAAAAAAGGAAAGTGAAAAAAAAGAGAGTTGAGGAAGAAAAGTTGTGAAGAAAGAGTAGAAAATTCACTCTGTTTATGTGCTCAAGTTCTGAATTTTATATCAAGTCACACAATCAGTCATTATCCATCTTTGGTGCAAAATTTTGCTTGGGTTTGATTGCAACACTTGCATCCTAGGCATACTCCTTGTTTGCATCAAATCTGAATTATCTTTGCGCGTGTGTTTGATCTATTTACATCACTCATATCTTGTGGTCAGCATTAGGCATTGAACTTCTAGTTTGGATTGTGGTTTAACTTTACAATATCAAGAATTCAGACTGCATTCCTTGTGAAATATATCCCCACCAAGCTCCACAAATAACCCACCGTCATAGGAAAATACTGATCTTGGATTCTGCCAACCATCATTCTCGGTTACCACCTCGCATTGGCCGTTGTAATCTGCGGGGAACTCACATGAGCTTCGGTTGGTAAGAGAGGTGAGATTGTGAGATTCCACATATAATTCCCTATTCTACATATATTGTTGCTTTGCCTTCACTAATTTTTTACAGCAAGATGGCTGAGCATCCGGAGATTGATGATTGTGTCACCATGGCACAATTCGATGAGATGAAACAAAGCATGGAGACGCTAACAAACAATGTTCAAGCACTCATGAACCGGTTGCAAATTCATCCTCATGATAATGCAAATGGCAGTCACCATGAAGATGAAGATGAAGAAAGCGAAGGAGAAGCTGCTCGTCGTGCAAGGGAACGGCGTAGAGAGCGAGCTGCTGCCAATGCAAGAAGACCTCCTTTTCCACGACGTGATCATGGTGGTAGAGGTGCTGGTCATGGACATGGGAGAGGTATTGGATTGGAAGAAAGTGAAACTGAGGAAGAGGATGAAGAAGAAGAGGATGAACAGCCCCATTATGATGATCGTCGTCACCGAAGAAATCGTAGGCGTAATCAGCACAATGAAGAGAGGTTTGGCAAGTTAAAATTCACCATGCCCCAGTTTGAAGGAGGATCTGATCCTGAAGCATATCTTACATGGGAGTTGAAGGTGGATAAAGTTTTTCGTGTGCATAATTATTCTGAGAGAAAGAAGGTTGCCATGGCTGCTCTTGAGTTCGATGGGTATGCTCTAATCTGGTGGGAGCAAATGTTGAATGAAAGAGAAGAAGCTGGTCAAGGTGATGTTCGTTCATGGGCTGAAATGAAGAGAGAATTGAGAGCAAGATTTGTGCCCAAACATTATCGCCGTGATTTATTTGACAAGCTACAGAATCTGAAGCAAGGAAGCCTCAGTGTTGATGAGTATTATAAAGAGATAGAGAAGGCGATGATTAGAGCCAATGTAATTGAAGATGAAGAGCAAACAATTGCAAGTTTTATGTCAGGGCTGCATCGGAATATTCAGCGCATTGTTGAATTTCAGCAATATCGTAATCTTGTTGAATTGGTGCATCAAGCTAGCAAAGCTGAGTGGCAATTGCAGCAGGATATGAAGTCCACTAGAGGAGTATCTTTCAGCACAAAGAGTGCAGCAAGTGGAAGTAAATTTGCACCCAAAGGAAGTGGAAGTAAAGGTACATTTTCCAGCTCACGCGGTGGTGCACGATCTAGCAACCTTGGTTCTTCTAGTAGCAAAGAGTTGGCTGCTCAAAATGAGAAATTCAAATCAGCAAACTCAGTGGGTTCTTCCAGCAAGAGTAGTGGAATTCAGTGCTTCAAGTGTGGTGGTCGTGGTCATGTTGCAAGAGAGTGTCCAAACGCTAGAACCATCATTGTGAATGATCAAGGGGAGTATGAATCTGCTAGTGAGGAAGAACAAGAAGATAGTGGAAGTGAGAATAATCTTGAGAAGGACATCTGTGAATTTGAATCTGGTGCTGCTCTTGTTGTAACTCAGATTTTGAGTGTACAAATGAGCGAAGCTGAAAATGGACATCGGTACAATCTTTTTCAGACTAGAGCTAAAGTGCAAGATAAGGTTGTCAAAGTGATCATTGATGGTGGCAGTTGCCACAATCTTGCAAGCAAAGAAATGGTTGAAAAGCTTGGGTTAAAGCTGTTGAAACATCCCCATCCATATCATGTGCAATGGCTTAATAATTCAGGTTCTATTAAGATTGCACAAAGAGTGAAAGTTCCATTCAAGATTGGTGAATATATTGACACTGTAGAGTGTGATGTGGCGCCTATGACAGTGTGCCACATGCTATTGGGAAGACCATGGCAATATGATCGATCGTCTCTACATTATGGTAGAACCAATCAATACACCATCAAGTGGAAGAACAAGGAGTTGATTCTTAAACCCATGACACCGCAGCAAATCCTAGCTGAGCACTTGCAAAAGAGCTCCGAAGTGAGGAATGAGAGTGCAAAAGAAAGAGAGAAAAATAATTTGAGTGCCCTCCACAAATCAGTGAGTGAGAGCCACAAGCCAAACATGAGAGATGACAGAAAAAGAGAGGGAGAGAACTTCGTGATGATAGCCACCAAATATGAAATGAGAGATGTGAGGAAAAACCCAGATCAAGTACTATTTGTACTTGTGTGCAAGGACACATTGCTTTCAGCTAATGACTTAACATCTATCCCTAGTGTTGTTGCACGTGTTTTGCAGGACTATGACGATGTTTTTCCAAAGGAAACACCTGCTGGACTTCCTCCTTTGCGCGGTATTGAACATCAAATTGATCTCATCCCTGGAGCTGCACTTCCAAACCGTCCGGCGTACCGCACCAATCCGGAAGAAACCAAGGAGATTCAAAGGCAAGTACAAGAACTTTTAGATAAAGGATATGTGCGAGAAAGTTTAAGTCGTTGTGCTGTTCCTGTGATTTTGGTGCCAAAGAAAGATGGTTCTTGGAGGATGTGTGTAGATTGTAGAGCCATAAACAACATCACCGTTCGTTATCGTCATCCTATTCCTAGGCTAGATGATATGCTTGATGAATTGAGTGGTTCTATAATGTTTTCTAAAATTGATTTGAGAAGTGGTTACCATCAAATTATAATGAAGATTGGAGATGAATGGAAAACTGCTTTTAAAACAAAGTTTGGGCTGTATGAATGGTTAGTTATGCCTTTTGGTCTGACCAATGCCCCTAGTACGTTCATTAGATTGATGAACCATGTCTTGCGAGCATTCATTGGAAAGTTTGTTGTTGTTTACTTTGATGATATTCTAACTTATAGCAATACATTGGAGGAACATGTTGATCATATTAAGCAAGTTTTGGATGTGCTAAGAAAAGAAAAATTATTTGCTAACCTTGAGAAGTGCACATTTTGTACAGATCAGGTTGTGTTTCTTGGTTTTGTTGTTTCAGGTTCAGGAATTCAGGTTGATGAATCAAAGGTGAAAGCAATCAAGGATTGGCCAACTCCTGGAAATGTGAGTCAGGTGAGAAGTTTTCATGGACTTGCTTGTTTTTACAGGAGATTTGTGAGATATTTCAGCACCATAGCTGCTCCGTTGAATGAGTTAACAAAGAAAGGTGTTGCCTTCCAATGGGGTGAACCACAAGAGAGAGCATTCCAATAATTGAAGAAGAGACTATCCGAAGCCCCCTTGCTGGTGTTACCGGATTTTACTAAAACCTTTGAGGTTGAATGTGATGCAAGTGGGATCGGAATCGGTGGTGTCCTAATGCAAAATGGACAGCCGGTTGCATACTTCAGTGAGAAGTTAGGAGGTGCGCAACTGAACTACTCGGTGTATGACAAAGAATTGTATGCTTTGGTAAGAGCTCTTGAGACTTGGCAACATTATTTATGGCCAAAAGAATTTGTTATTCATTCAGATCATGAGGCTTTGAAATATTTAAAGGGGCAAGCAAAACTGAATCGTAGACATGCCAAATGGGTTGAATTCATTGAAACTTTTCCATATGTTGTGAAATATAAGAAAGGTAAAGAAAACATTGTTGCTGATGCTTTGTCACGTAAAAATGTTTTGTTGAATCAACTAGATGTCAAGGTTCCAGGACTTGAAAGCATAAAAGAATTGTACCCTACTGATCATGAATTTTCAGAACCATTTGCAAACTGTACAACTGGAAAAGGGTGGGAAAAATATCATATACATGATGGATTTTTGTTTCGAGCTAACAAATTGTGTGTACCCCACTGCTCTGTTAGGCTTTTGTTGCTACAGGAAACACGTGCAGGTGGATTGATGGGTCACTTTGGATGGAGAAAGACATATGAGATGCTAGCTGATCACTTCTACTGGCCAAAGATGAGAAGAGATGTCCAACGACTTGTTCAAAGATGCATCACATGTCACAAAGCTAAGTCAAAACTAAACCCTCATGGATTATATACTCCCTTGCCTATTCCTAGTACCCCTTGGGAAGATATTAGCATGGATTTTGTTTTGGGTTTACCTAGGACAAAGAGGGGAATGGATTCAATTTTTATTGTTGTTGATCGGTTCTCTAAAATGGCACATTTTATACCTTGTCATAAAAGCGATGATGCTTCCCACGTAGCCTCTCTATTTTTCAGGGATATTGTAAGATTACACGGCGTGCCCAAAACGATTGTTTCAGACCGTGACACCAAGTTCTTGAGCTACTTTTGGAAGACATTGTGGGCAAAGCTTGGAACAAGGCTGCTGTTTTCCACCACTTGTCATCCTCAAACGGATGGACAAACTGAAGTTGTGAATAGAACACTTTCTATGCTGCTACGAGCCTTGATAAAGAAGAACCTGAAGGAGTGGCAAGAGTGCTTGCCACATGTGGAATTCGCTTACAATAGGGCAGTACATTCTACAACTAATATGTGTCCTTTTGAAGTTGTGTATGGATTCAAACCCCTTGCTCTGATCGATTTGTTGCCTCTACCATTGCAGGAAAGGATTAACATGGAAGCTTCCAAGCGTGCATCATATGTCAAGAAGATTCATGAGAAGACCAAAGAAGCAATCGAAAGAAGGTCCAAGTACTATGCTGATTGGGCAAACAAGCATCGCAAGAAGGTGATATTTGAGCCCGGAGATTTAGTGTGGGTACATCTTCGCAAAGACCGTTTTCCTGAGAAGCGTAAATCCAAGTTGATGCCACGGGGAGATGGTCCATTCAGAGTGCTATCCAGGATCAATGATAATGCCTACAAGATTGAGCTTCCTGAAGATTATGGTGTTAGCACAACCTTCAATGTTGCTGACTTGACACCGTTCTTCGAATTAGAAGAATCCGAGTCGAGGTCGACTCCTTTTCAAGAGGGGGAGGATGATGAGGGCATCCCAACCAAGCATGCTCCATCTAATTCCACGCCAACCTCTACACCGACTACGCCGGCACCAGCCCAAGCCATTGATGGAGCAATTACACGTAGCCGAGCCAAGAAGCTACAACAAGAGGTGAACGCGCTACTTTGTGATTGTTCTATTAATGTTAATGAGAATATTATACTACCTAAGTGTTCTACTTTGGTTGTGCTTAGGTATACACATGAGGAGGGAGGTGACCTGGACCGCAAGGATTGGAACAACACGGTGCAGAACGGACCAGTTGAAAGAAGGGCAGATCGGACCAGTGCGGTGCAGAACGGACCAGTTGAAAGAAAAGATCATAACTTTCACTTTCGAGATGCTATGAAGGCCCATGAGCACTTGTTGGAAAGCTCTTCGAGTCTACTTTCCAATGAATCAAGTGGCGACCAGTTTGGATACCCCATATTACCTGCAGACCAGAATTAGTACAGACTGCTTAGAAGGTCAACAGTCTGTCGTGACAGAATGTTGGTACAACTTGCCAAGTAAAACTGTACCAATCTACAGCGTTTCGTGGTGCATGGAATATATTTATGGAAAGCTCTCGGAGTCTATTTTCACACCCAAGAAACGGATCATCATTTGGACTTTCCAATAAAAAGTTATGGTCAGTTTATTGGAAACTGCTCTAGAGGCCAACAGTCACGCGAAGCCACTTCGGGAATCCATTTCGAGGCAACCTTTCACATTGCCTTCCCTCAGAAACTCTATTTCGTTTATCTACCTATCTAGCAGGGCTGTTGCTAGTATAAATACCCCCTAAGACTCATTGTAATCAAAGACTTATGATATTGAGAATACAAACCACTTTGTTCAGCTGTGTGCTAACAAATTCAGAGAGAGATCTCTACCCCTTTGCTCTTGTGTTTTCCTTCGCGGAGATTACAGAAGCGGCCGCGTCATCGGCACCCAATCCGTGCTCCTGATCCTCGAGTTCAGGTTGCGTAGGTTGGTTCTTTGAGAGTGTGGTTGGGCGAATCCTTGGTTCAGGCTGCCGTATAGAGACGGTGGTTGGCTCCTTGTGCGTGTCGTCCGGTTGCACTAGTTATCCTCGCTGCTTGCAGCAAGTTATCGGCTGATCTTCAGCTAGTTATCCGACGTCGTGAAGATCGGGACAACGACCTCACCACGAAGCGGAGCAGCAAGTCCGTACCATCCAGCAACATCTGGAAGCTGCTCAAGCTCGTCAGAAAAGTTATGCTAATAAGAGAAGGAAGCCGATTGAGTTTGCGGTCGGTGACTATGTGTATATCAAGGTGTCTCCGATGAAAGGTGTACAAAGGTTCGGAGTCAAGCGAAAGCTTGCACCTCGTTACGTGGGGCCTTGTCGGATTCTCAAGAGAAAATGGAACGTGGCATACAAAGTTCAACTACTAGTTGAGCTTCGAGCTATTTTTCCTGTCTTTCACATATCACAATTGAAGAAATGCCTTCGTGTCCCGGAGGAACGAGTGGAAGTTCGGGATATCAAGTTGAAATCTGACTTGGTGTATGAAGAGAAACCGGTAGCGGTCCTCGACCGCAAGGAATGGGTGACTCGTAATCGTGTGTTAAGTTCTACAAAGTGTTGTGGAGTGACCACGGGGAGGAAGATGCCACTTGGGAAACGGAGGACTATTTAAAAGAAGTTTATAAAACATTCTTCGAAAATCAGTAAGCTTCCAAATCTCGGGACGAGATTTTTTGTAAGGGGGGAGGGCTGTAACACCCCAGTGTTATGGTTGCATCAATCACATGCATAACATGAGCATCATCATCTACTCAAGCATATCATGATTATCATTTACCTTGGGTCATGTCATTTTGTGCAAAAATGTGATTTAACTTGTTTAATTATGCTTCCTATGCTTGTGTTTGTTGGTACCATGCTCTTGTTTGTGCTCTATGCCATGGTAATTAGTTTATCTATGCTTAACTTAACCTTAGGAGCAATGTTCATGTTGATCACTTCTCCAAAATAATCACTTAAGTCATACTTTCATGTATAGGCCCTAGAAATCTCTTTTGCTTAGGCTTTTAAAAAGTGTTTCATAAAGTGTTTGCATGTCAAAACCTTCTATAGTAAAGTTGTAGCAAATTTTATAAAGAACAAAAGTTGTTGTTTGGCCATCTCATGAAAATGACCACATCTTGCTCAAAAAGTGCTTGCAAGGCAGTTTTGGGTGCTGTTTTAGCACTTAGCCAAATTTGGCTAAGTCCAGACGACACCAGTTTGCTCGATCGATCTTGGAAGCTTCATATCTCTCAATCCAGGCCGATCTGGCTCTTATTGTACTTGACAATGTTGTAGCACTCAGCTAGTACTTCAACTTTGTCAACTACACCATCTCCCAATTCGCTTTGGTTCGGGAGATAATCGCTGTCAAAGTCGCTCTGTCAGACAACTATCGCCATGTCTGAATCGAAGCCGAGCTCGTCGACGTGGCCGACCGGCGACAGAACTACGACGACATTTGGCGCCCGTACGTCGTTCCTGGCCCCGCTCGTCAGCTCCCAGCGTGCGCATGACCTCCACGGCGACACCCCGGATGCAGTGGACGCGTCCATTCACTCCTCCCTCTCGCTCTCTCGCCAGAAAAGCGGCCGCAGCGAGCTCACCGTCGCGAGCTCACTCCGACGAGCTCAAACGCGCTCCTCACTGCATTGCTGCCCACCAAAACTCGCCCACAGCTCCGTCGTGACCCACTCTCCATCCTCCACCCACAAACTCGCCGTGAAACTCTCCGGTGAGCCGACATTTCCGACTTCCCCCAAATCGGGTCGCCGTGACCTTCTTCTCCGGCGAACTCAATGCTGAGCTCCTCGAAGCCTCTCGTCTTCTCTGGTTAGGTCCTAGAGGTAGCTTAGGTCCTTGGTGAACATTTGCGCCACTTGGTGGACGCTCTGCCGCACTCACCGTCGCCGGACACGACGCGCAGCGCTGCCGTGTTCTCGCCGGAGTTCGGCTCGCTCGTGGCCAGCTCATTCCACAACGTTTCAAGCCTAGTCAACTACATAGGAAGCTTCGCCATAGTTCACTGGTGCTGTAGGAAATCCTAGGTCGCGGTCTACCGGCCTGAGAGCTCTGGCGTAACGTCGAGCACCTCCGCCGAGCCGCCATGGTCGACGGCAAGCCATTTCCGGTGGCTCCGCCGTGGGGAAAAGGGGTTCACTCGGTTCGCAAGGGTCTAGGGATCACGTTGGTGCCCTAGGTTTGGCCGGAGACCTCGCCGTCGTGGAGAAATCGCCGGTGAAAGTCGTCTCGGTCGTGAGGAAGATGACCCTGACACGCGGGACCCGCTGTCAGCACTGTTCGCCTAAACGGCCGTTTAGACCGTTTAAACGCCGTGTAAACGCTACACAATGATACACCGTTTCCTTTTAATCATCTGTTTAGTCCGTTTAATTGACCGTTTAGCCCGTTTAATGGACTGTTTAGCCCGAATAGTGGCTAAACGGCAGGTGACCGACTGTTTACCGTTTAGCGTATAGGAAAACATTGGCTGTCAGTGACACATCGTTTCCCTCCTTTTCTTTTATTCAAATCCAGATTTTTGGCATTCTTGCAAATATCATATCTTCTGTTTCTGTGATCCAAAAATTGTGAAACATATTTTGTGATGTTCCTTGAGATGGCTAGTTTTTAATAAAAATATAACATGCACCATGTTTTCTGCGAATAATAATTTTTATGATTTAATCTTGTTATTTATGTATAAATTCATATCTCTTGATATACTGCTCCTTTTGTTATGAAAATTTTATGCTAGGCTCTAAGTGGTATGTGTATGCTGTGATAAATATTTCATGATTTTTGGAGTAATGTATCTGTGATATGTAATTTATGTTTGTGATATGGCTTGTTTTCTTACTTAAATCATAATAATTAATTGGTGCTTATGCTGGTGCTCTACTCTGGTGTCAAACTTGTTTATGGTAATAGTCACATGTAAATAATCTGAAATCTGTTGTTTGACACTATCTAAGTTACGTTTCTTAATTTATAAAATAAGCACCTTGTCACATGTTAAATGCTTATCTCAAATTTGGCATGTGCAATTGTTCTGAAAATTTTATGGTAGTGTCAAGATCCTATGTTTGTGCTTGTGTAATTTTTGTAGATTTTTCTGAGCACTTTTGCTGGTATCTTATAAATATGTCCTTTTATGGAATTAATTCAATAAATATCATGTTATTATATGTTTAGTGGTTAACATGTGATGTTTCTGGTAATCTTGTAGTATGCTAGTGCTTATAAGCCATGTGGTTGACACTAATTATGTTTTGGCTATGTAATTAAACAATTAAGTAAAGGGTTAAAAGCTGTTTTGGACAGCAAGGGAGTAATCTAACCTTTGCTTGATGATAACTTGGTTTGCTGAAAGACTTGTCTAAATCAAAGTTGTGGTAAACTTTATGAACTATCTGTGGTTTAATTTTGGGATCATTTGGTCCAATATTTTAAAAGTTATAGCTCTTCCAAGTTGGGTTTCAGAAATAGGTATTCTCTGTTTTTCTGGGACAGAACCTGGAACTTTGTTTAAATGACTTGTTTAACTTATGAATCTGGCTATGATGTCTGAAGATGAAATGCAGACAATTTCATAAGCTTTCCCGAATGTCCTCATTCATGATTGTTGGATCTGTATAGCTCCAGTTATGATTTATTCCTTGAGCTGCACTGCTATGGTGGTCATTGCTGTTTGTAGTTTAACTTGGTAATCTTGCTAATTAAGTAGTTAATCATCTTGTACGAATTTGTTATAAAAGTTACTCCGTAAATGAGTGTCCAGTGAGTCTAATTATGTTATCGAGTATTCATCCTTTTAGTATTGTTGGTGCAAAAGCTGTTCTGCAAACACAAAAGGCTAATACCCGATTCAAACGTTAAGGCGTGCCAGCCGATTTGACCTTACAATCGACAAAGGTGGTAACTCAAACACTTTGGTCCCGACAACAGCGATGCGCCCGGATGTCACGGCCAAGAGGTGCTCACGCGGAACTTGAGAACACGCCGAGTTTGACTCGACGAATTCCTAAGAACTCGTAGTAAAAAGGGAAAATATGACGAAGTCGTCGAAAAGTAGATGCTGGAATATGAGTAAAAACTTGTGTTTGATTGATTGATAGATGTCTCATTACATTGCCCTAGGGTCTATATTTATATCCTGTTCAAAGAGCTACAACCAGACACGACTAGGACCCAAATTCCAAATTAAAAAGAAACCGTATATAAAACGAATTCTATCAACTAAGGAAAACATTAAACTACCTCCGTAACCGATCGGGACACCATCGTGAATCAATCGGCAACTTCCGTGCTTTTCTTCAGAGTCATCGGCAAACACCGGCATTGGTCATCGGCACGAATACATCACCACTTCTGGACTTAGTCATATTCAATTGTTTCCCATTGGCAGCCACCTTTATCGGCAACTTCCCTACAGACTGGTCACCACTGCTCCATCTGCCGATTCACATCTCATTAACTCCATATGCGTATCAAAAGATACGTGTCCAAAAACGGTGTCAACACATGCCCCCCAATTTCAGAGTATAAAATCGTTAATGCTCCGAAATTCTCTGCAGTAATGACGCCTTTGTTGATAGAATTCGTTTTATCAATCGCCAAATCTAAACAACCTCGGCCCGATTCTCCTATAGATTCCTCGAACCTCTCAACCTCTCAATCAAACCTCCCCACTTTATGCGCTCATCGGCAATGTTACTGTTAGAGAAAACCGCCGATGGGCCGACCAGGTGATCTTGTACAGTGAAATATCTTCAAAATCATGACCGCTTGCTGTCAAATCACATGCGCAATCCCTTGATTACCGTGCGAACAGTTACCATATCCACCTGAACACCCTCGGATTTCACGGATGCAGCAAAGAGATAAGTCAAATTTTCCCCTGCCCGTTTTGTCCTATAAATACTTCCTTCTCTGGTACTCCTTCTCCATCTTATCATTCTACAGCCCAAAATCTACTTTCCTGGCGGCGGCATTACCTGAGAACTCCAAGAACTTCAGCAAGAGCCTCCATCACCAATCCTCCAAGTCTTCGATCTTCCTCCTCGCGAGGAAATGGCCATCAACTTCATCGTTCCCGAGGTCAGTCTCTCATCCTTTTTCTTTTCGCACTTTTGTTGTACTCTTGTTCATCCGCGACTCCTTTTACTGAATACCTTTTTTTTCTTTCTGTTCTTTCATCCTCAAAACTTTTAGGATTTGGCCGATAAGATTGTAATTCCTACCGATCAACCTCACTTCTAATGTCTCGGCCCATTAGGAAATCCAGATCCTACCGAGCTAATAAACGCAGAGACGAATATAATTCCCTTCAGAGCCAAAAACTTTTCCTTAGATCTGTGGAAAGATGCCTTTCGTTCTTGGCCCAGTCCCACCAAGGGATGGAAAGACAGGTTCCTGAGAGTCAGTCATTCAAATGAAGTCCAGTGGGGTGAGCGGAAATTAGACTAGTGCATCAGATTATCTCTTGCCGATATGGAGAGAAATGAGTCACTGCTGATAGCTGCCTCGTATTTTTGGTCAGACACACTCAATGATTTTGTATTCGGCCGTGGCCCTGCTTCACCTACTCTTGCCAATGTATTCATGCTCACCGGCTTAGACATATCCACTGCCGATAGCAGTCACCTATTTGACACCAAGCCCAGTTCTAAAGTAGAAACTCGCGCTATCGGCGGTTGGTCTGGATATATTCAGAAGTACCGAAAGACAGGACCTGTCGGGGAGAGGGAGCAGGCAATTTTCCTGAACATGTGGTTGGATAAGTTTGTGTTCTGTGGCTGATTGGCAGGACCAACCTCTGTCTATTTATCGACAGTAGAGAAACTAGCCAAAGGTGGTCGATTTCCTCATGGCCGATACTTGCTTGGTGGTGTTTATCACCTCCTTCATCAGGTAGCTAAGAAACTCTTGCTAGGCCAGTCCATCGGCAATCTATTGGGACCCTGGTGGTTTATCAACATGTGGCTCAGTGTCCATATGCATAAGCGCCTTGAATTCAACCTCTTTGCACAGCGCTTCCCCAGAGACATAGCCGAAGATCACGAGTTGGAAGAAGAAGAATCGGCAACTTGTCCCCCTCTGATCTACGGTGAAGCTGCCATAGTTCTGCCTAGTACCGGTGGCAATCAAGACCAGGTCAGCCAATTCTTTCAGACTTTTTACGAGGGTCTGACCAAAGAACAACAGACATGGATGCCTTATGAAGATCCAGATACCAGATTTCCCCTGACTTTTCATCCTTTTGACAATGCTCTCAACAAGGACCATGATCTGATGATGGCAATCATCACTCCGAGAGCTATACCGGTGAATTTCTTTGGCAGTGGGAAAGCTTCCAACCTTACCTATGAGTTCTACAATCCATCGGCATTGGCTCGCCAATTGGCTTTTGGGCAACTGCCAATTGCGCTTTGTTACGCCGATGTGGTGAAACCAAGGGAGATTATCACCAGCGGTCTTGAATGGATCAGAATAGCTCAACTCCCACCAAATGCCAATACATCAGACATTGACCTATCGGCCTAGATCCCAGCTCTTTTCATCACCCAGGCGTACAAACAATGGTGGGCAGAATGGAAAGTGCACTTGTTCTGTAGATCGGCCCTTACATACCGTGGTATGATCGACTCCGCGTACAATGTTCCCGATAATGCTGTAAGTTTTCAACCGATGCTTCAATTTTACTGTTTTTACTCTTATCGGCAACTTACTTCCTCTATTTTACACAGGTTGATGATACACCACCGACAGTCAGCAGGAGCAGAAGGCCGATCGAACTCCTTCCATCGGGCCCGATCTCTCTGATCGGTAACAATGCGCCAAGCTTGGCGGCTTTAATGCACCGGGGTGTGCGTTTCAAGAAAATTACCACCAGACGAGCGAAGACATCCCCATTGGTAGCCGCTACTGCTCTGGCTCAAGCTTTCAAGGTAGATTCTTGACTCATTCAACTTATACCGATTCCATTCCATACTTACATAATTCTTTCAGGACACATCGACTGCTATGGGAACATCATCGGTAAATTTTATTATTCCAACCAGAATTTCATCAACTCCCTGTCACACTTGTGCTTACGAAACTTTGTTGTTGTATCAGCAATCCAGCAAATCAGTAAAGACTAGAAGTTCCAAGACAAGTGCCGATGCCCCCCAAGCCAGTCAAGCTAAGAGAAAGGGTCCCAAGAGCACCAAGTCACAGGCAAAATGCCAGAAAACGGCGCCACCTTCTTCTCCTCCCCTAGTGTCACCGATTCATATAGAATCGTCCCCTTCTTCACCAGAAGTCCAGACTCAGCAAGCACCATCTCCAACTCAACCGCAAGAAGAACCTCAGCCAGAAGAAGAACCTCAGCCAGAAGAAACATCAACCGATGTACATGAGCAGACCGCCGATCCAGCAGGTTCAATCATAGCATTAGTGGTCTCCTCAATTTAGACAAGCATCACACCCCCTCAAGGTAAAGTACTATCTATGAAATTATTGCCGATGGACCTATTTTTCCACTTTATAATTATCCCTGTTAATTTTTCAGCTGACATCATCCCATCGGCAACCCCGGCCGATCAACCTGTAGTACCATCAGCCTCAACCAGCCAGAGGTGAGAAATAGCTCTGAAACAAGTAAGCTTACTTGATTATCATTCTTTATTTTACTAATATTTCATCATCAAATAACCTATCTCCTTTTCTTTTTCAGGAACAAGATTCTCCCGACAACCTGTTCTCCTTCGCCTTCGAAATTTCCGAAGATGAAGGTGAGGAAGCAAGTTCTTCTCAAGCAATCGAGATCTCATCGGCACAAATCAGAGCAAAGCTGGAAGATTTGCGGGCCCTACTTCACCAGGATACAGTCCAACTGGTTGATGACTCCGATCCAGCCAAGGCTCTGTTTAAAGCTCTCAGAGGCCAGATCCCTACCGATGCCAAGGAAATCCTCTTCAAGGCCGCACACTTGGAGAGTCGACAGCTTCAGTACCAAAAGGCCACTCAGTGCCTTGCCGATAGAGCCACTTATGCCCAGCTTTCAGAGGAGGTAATGAAGGTAAAGCATCTTGCCGATGAAAAACACAAGAGCATCGGCATTCTGAAATCCTCAGGAGACGTGCTGAAACAAAAGGTCTCCGATCTATCGGCAAAAAGGGAAGCCCTATTAGCAGAGCTCAAACAAATAGAAGAAGCTCTATCCCAAGCCCAACAGGAAGAAAGTCAGCTGCCCGAGACGATTAAGACCTTTGAACAAGAGCGAAATGCCCAAGCTCGCAAGGCATTGCAGATGAAGAAGAAGCTGAAGCAAGTGGAGGGCTCTGCCGATGAAGACATGAAGGAGATAGAAGAAGCCGATCAAATTTGTCTGCGCGCCATATCGGCGATCCAAGCTCTGCTAAACGTATGAACTCTTCATTGGCGGCGTGTTTAGCTCTTTTCTTTTAAAACTCCTGATTATTTTGGTCTAGCCGATAAGACTGTTATCGGCATCTTTTAAAACATCGCACTCAGCCCCAGATACATTTCAATCCAGCCGATAGGAATGTTATCGGCACTTAAACTTTTTATGCATCGACCCATATGCTTGGGTAATACTTCTTCAAATTTTTTCCATTTAATGCTCTGGGAAATTCAACTCCTTCGAGAGTTTCCATGATATAAGCATTACCGGGAGCAGACCGACTTATCCGATAAGGACCTTCCCAATTGGGAGACCACTTGCCAAACTTTGAACTTTTAGTCCCAATCGGCAATATTAGTTTCCATACCAAATCTCCATCGGCAAATTCCTTAGCTTTTACCTTTCTATCATACCATCTGACAACTCTCTTTTTATTCTCTTCTATACTTATCAAAGCCTTTAGCCGATGTCTTGCTAAATCATCTAACTCGTCTTTCATCAAAGTAGCATAATCATCGGCAGCCAGCTGATCTTGAAAAGATAATCGCCTAGATCCGGTCCTAATTTCTCATGGCAACACTGCATCGTGTCCATACACTAGTTGATAAGGTGAAACTTTAGTCGAGCCATGACATGCCATCCGATATGACCATAAAGCCTCACTTAACAATGTATGCCACCTCCTAGGATTTTCTTCAATCTTCCGTTTGAGGAGTTTAATAATTCACTTGTTAGATGCTTCGGCCTGCCCGTTAGCTTGAGCATAATAAGGAGAAGAATTCAACACTTTAATCCGCATACCGATTGTAAATTCATCAAACTCTCCCGATGTAAACATAGTATCCTGATCAGTAGTAATTGTTTGAGGAATACCAAATCGGTAAATAATATGCTCTTTTACAAAGTCAATCATATTGGCCGATGTAACTTTCTTCAAAAGAATAGCTTCAACCCACTTAGTGAAATAATCAGTGGCAACTAAGATGAACTTATGCCCTTTGCTCGATGGTGGGTAAATCTGGCCGATCAAATCAATTGCCCATCCCCGGAACGGCCAAGGTTTAATAATGGGATCCATGGCCGATGCGGGTGCCCTTTGAATATTGCCAAATTTCTGACATCCTTGGCATCCTTTGAAATACTTAAAACAATCCTCAAGTATGGTCGGCCAATAATACCCATTCCTTCTGATCATCCATTTCATCTTAAAAGCTGACTGATGTGCTCCACACACTCCTTCATGGATTTCTCCCATCAAACATCTAGCTTCATCATCACCTAAGCATTTGAGAAGAACCCCATCGATTGTTCGATAATATAGTTCATCCTCGAGGAAGACATACTTGGTAGCTTGAAACCGAACACGCCTCTCAACCTTCTTAGATGGATCCTTTAAATAATCAATGATCTCCTTTCTCCAATCATCGGCACTGATTGCCGATAACTATTCAATATGGGCTGATATCCCAAGGCATGCTGAGCCAATCGATTAGGCTCCTCATTATGTAACCGAGGAACATGCTCTAATCGGAAATCTTTGAATTCCCTTAATAGTTGTATACTCTTTTCGTAATAAGTTATCAGGACTTCACTTCGGCATTCATAACTTCTAGCCAATTGATTTATAACCAACATAGGGTCCCCAAAAATTTCAACAGCATCAGCATGAACTTCTTTTAACAACTCCAACCCCTTGATCAAAGCTTGATACTCGGCTTGATTATTTGTTGACGTAGCAACAATCGGCAAAGAGAACTCATATTTCTTTCCCTGAGGGGAAATTAATACTATGCCGATTCCTGCCCCCCGGTCACACGTGGATCCATCAAAGAAGAGCGGCCAAGGCACAATTTCCAAAGTCTCCACTATACCGCGATGTTGAGTTACAAAATCAGCCATAATCTACCATTTAACTGCTTTAGCCGATTCGTAACGTAAATCGAATTCCGACAGTGCCAAAATCCACTTACCGATTCTACCACTCATAATCGGCATAGACAGCACATCATCTTTGCATATAACAGTGCATTCGGCCGATAGCAAATAGTGCCTCAACTTAATACAGGAAAAATACAGGCACAAACATAACTTTTCAATGGCCGAATACCTGGTCTCAGCATCAATCAATCTTCTACTTAAATAGTAAATCACACGCTCCTTCCCCTCAAATTCTTGAATCAAAGCCGAACCGATGACCATCCCATCGGTAGACAAATATAATCTGAAGGGCTTTCCTTGCTGAGGTGGAATCAAGACTGGAGGATTTGTTAAATAATTCTTGATTTCATCTAAGGCCAACTGTTGCTCTTCTCCCCATATAAACTCTTGATCCGCTTTCAATTTAAGCAAAGGACTGAAAGCACGAATTTTACCAGACAAATTAGATATAAACCGCCTGATAAAATTTACCTTGCCGATCAAGGACTGGAGCTCAGTTTTGTTGGTAGGGGCAACTATCTTATTAATAGCATCAATAGATCGTCTACTAATTTCAATTCCTCTCTGATGCACCATGAAACCAAGAAATTGCCCTGCCGATACACCGAACGCACATTTATTAGGATTCATTTTTAAACCATGTTTCCTTGTGCATTCCAACACCTTTCATAAATTGGCAAGATGCTTTATGAAATCTCCAGACTTAACCACCACATCATCAATGTAAATTTCCACCAGCTTGCCGATGAACTCATGAAAGATAAAATTCATAGCCCTTTGATAGGTAGCACCAGCATTTTTCAAGCTAAAGGTCATGACTATCCACTCAAACAATCCAACATGACCAGGACATCTAAATGCAGTCTTTGGAATATCTTCCTCAGCCATGAATATTTGATTATATCCTGCATTACCATCCATGAAGCTAATAATTCGATGTCCAGCTGCAGCATCAACTAGCAAATCGGCAACTGGCATTAGGTAGCCATCCATCGGTGTAGCCTTGTTGAGATTTCTAAAGTCAATGCAAACTCGAAGCTTCCCATTTTTCTTGTAAACTGGAACAACATTGAAAATCCACTCGGCATACCGACACTGCCAAATAAATTTAGCTTCGATAAGTTCGGTTATTTCGGCCTTAATATCTGGAAGAATATTAGGATTACATCGGCGAGCTGGCTGCTGATGTGGCCAAAATCCAGACTTGATAGGCAACCGATGTTCAACAATAGATCGGTCTAAACCGGACATCTAAGTATAATCCCAAGCAAAGCAATCTTTATATTCCTTTAACAAATCGGTTAACTGTTGCTTACACTCAGAATCTAACTTAGCACTAATAAAAGTAGGCCTTGGCCTATCACCATTACCTAAATCTACTTTCACCAGATCATCGGCCGATGTAAACCCCTGGCCTAATTTTCCATCATCGGCGAACCTATCCAGTAAAACTCCTCATCAGAACTGACTGCTTGGATCGGTGGAATTTCATAATCGGCAACTTTGATGAAATCTTTCTCCCAAATCTCCCACGAGATGCACCAGGTCCTCTCATAAGTGTCTGCCTCTGTCGATGCAATGACATAAGAAGAATCTCCCGAGACAATCTCAATCTTGTCGCCTACCCACTGAACCAAGCATTGGTGCATTGTTGATGGGATGCAACAATTGGCATGGATCCAGTCTCTCCTTAGTAGCAGATTATAGGCACATTTCCCACTGATCACGAAGAACGTTGTCGGCAAGGTTTTGCTGCCGATTGATGAGGTCGTTGTCCCGATCTTCATGACGTAGGATAACTAGCTGAAGATCAGCTGATAACTTGCTGCAAGCAGCGAGGGTAACTAGTGCAACCTGACGACACGCACAAGGAGCCAACCACCGTCTCTATACGGCAGCCTGAACCAAGGATTCGCCCAACCACACTCTCAAAGAACCAACCTACGCAACCTGAACTCGAGGATCAGGAGCACGGATTGGGTGCTGATGACGCGGCCGCTTCTGTAATCTCCGCGAAGGAAAACACAAGAGCAAAGGGGTAGAGATCTCTCTCTGAATTTGTTAGCACACAGCTGAACAAAGTGGTTTGTATTCTCAATATCATAAGTCTTGGATTACAATGAGTCTTAGGTGGTATTTATACTAGCAATAGCCCAGCTAGATAGGTATGAAAACGAAATAGAGTTTCTGAGGGAAGACAATGTGAAAGGTCCCCTCGAAATGGATTTCCGAAGTGGCTTCGCGTGACTGTTGGCCTCCAGAGCAGTTTCCAATAAACTGACCATAACTTTTTATTGGGAAGTCCAAATGATGAACCGTTTCTTGGGTGTGAAACTAGACTCCAAGAGCTTTCCATCAATGTATTCCATGCACCACGAAACACTGTAGATTGGTACAGTTTTACTTAGCAAGTTATACCAACATTCTGTCATGACAGACTGTTGACCTTCTGAGCAGTCTATACTAATTCTGGTCTGTAGGAACTATGGAGTATCCAAACTAGTCGCCACTAGATTCATTGGAAAGTAGACTCGTCAAGCTTTCCAACAAGTGCTCATGGACCTTCATAGCTTTTGTGAGTAAAAAGTTATGAAGATTTCTTTCACTGATCCGTTTTTGACTTCCACTTGTCCGTTTTTGACTTCTTCTGGAACTTGCACTGGTCCGTTCTTCAGGGTCCGATTTATCCTTCTCTTCTTCTATATACCTGAGTACAACCAAGATACAACACTTAGGTAGTATATAATTCTCATTAATGTTAAAATGAATCTCACAAAGTAGCGTGTGGACCTCTTGTTGTAGCTTCTTTGCACGACTACGTGTAATCGGTCCATTGATGACATGGGCTGGTGCCGGCGTAGTCGGTGTAGAGGTTGGCGTGGAATTAGAGGGAGCATGCTTGGTTGGGATGTCCTCATCATCCTCCCCCTCTTGAAAAGGAGTCGACCTCGACTCTGATTCTTCTAATCCGAAGAATGTCAAGTCAGCAACATTGAAGGTTGTGCTAACACCATAATCTTCAGGAAGCTCAATCTTGTAGGCATTATCATTGATCCTGGACAACACTCTAAATGGACCATCTCCCCGTGCCATCAACTTGGATTTACGCTTCTCAGGAAAGCGGTCTTTGCGAAGATGTACCCACACTAAATCTCCGGGCTCAAATATCACCTTCTTGCAATGCTTGTTTGCCCAATCAGCATAGTACTTGGACCTTCTTTCGATTGCTTCTTTGGTCTTCTCATGAATCTTCTTGACATATGATGCATGCTTGGATGCTTCCATGTTAATCCTTTCCGCAATGGTAGAGGCAACAAATCGATCGGAGCAAGGGGTTTGAATCCATACACAACTTCAAAAGGACACATATTAGTTGTAGAATGTACTGCCCTGTTGTAAGCGAATTCCACATGTGGCAAGCACTCTTCCCACTTCTTCAGGTTTTTCTTTATCAAGGCTCGTAGCAGCATAGAAAGTGTTCTATTCACAACTTCAGTTTGTCCATCCGTTTGAGGATGACAAGTGGTGGAAAACAGCAGCCTTGTTCCAAGCTTTGCCCACAATGTCTTCCAAAAGTAGCTCAAGAACTTGGTGTCACGGTCTGAAACAATTGTTTTGGGCACGCCGTGTAATCTTACAATATCCCTAAAAAATAGAGAGGCTACGTAGGAAGCATCATCGCTTTTATGACAAGGTATAAAATGTGTCATTTTAGAGAACCGATCAACAACAACAAAAATTGAATCCATTCCCTTCTTTGTCCTAGGTAAACCCAAAACAAAATCCATGCTAATATCTTCCCAAGGGGTACTAGGAACAGGCAAGGGAGTATATAATCCATGAGGGTTCAGTTTTCACTTAGCTTTGTGACATGTGATGCATCTTTGCACAAGTCGTTGGACATCTCTTCTCATCTTTGGCCAGTAGAAGTGATCAGCTAGCATCTCATATGTCTTTCTCCATCCAAAGTGACCCATCAATCCACCTGCATATGTTTCCTGTAGCAACAAAAGCCTAACAGAGCAGTGGGGTACACACAATTTGTTAGCTCAAAACAAAAATCCATCATGTATATGATATTTTTCTCACCCTTTTCTAGTTGTACAGTTTGCAAATGGTCCTGAAAATTCATGATCAGTAGGGTACAATTCTTTTATGCTTTCAAGTCCTGGAACCTTGACATCTAGTTGATTCAACAAAACATTTTTATGTGACAAAGCATCAGCAACAATGTTTTCTTTACCTTTCTTATATTTCACAACATATGGAAAACTTTCAATGAATTCAACCCGTTTGGCATGTCTACGATTCAGTTTTGCTTGCCCCTTTAAATATTTCAAAGCCTCATGATCTGAATGAATAACAAATTCTTTTGGCCATAAATAATGTTGCCAAGTCTCAAGAGCTCTTACCAAAGCATACAATTCTTTGTCATACACCGAGTAGTTCAGTTGCGCACCTCCTAACTTTTCACTGAAGTATGCAACCGGCTGTCCATTTTGCATTAGGACACCACAGATTCCGATCCCACTTGCATCACATTCAACCTCAAAGGTTTTAGTAAAATCCGGTAACACCAGCAAGGGGGCTTCGGATAGTCTCTTCTTCAATTATTGGAATGCTCTCTCTTGTGGTTCACCCCATTGGAAGGCAACACCTTTCTTTGTTAACTCATTCAACGGAGCAGCTATGGTGCTGAAATATCTCACAAATCTCCTGTAAAAACAAGCAAGTCCATGAAAACTTCTCACCTGACTCACATTTCCAGGAGTTGGCCAATCCTTGATTGCTTTCACCTTTGATTCATCAACCTGAATTCCTGAACCTGAAACAACAAAACCAAGAAACACAACCTGATCTGTACAAAATGTGCACTTCTCAAGGTTAGCAAATAATTTTTCTTTTCTTAGCACATCCAAAACTTGCTTAATATGATCAACATGTTCCTCCAATGTATTGCTATAAGTTAGAATATCATCAAAGTAAACAACAACAAACTTTCCAATGAATGCTCGCAAGACATGGTTCATCAATCTAATGAACGTACTAGGGGCATTGGTCAAACCAAAAGGCATAACTAACCATTCATACAGCCCAAACTTTGTTTTAAAAGCAGTTTTCCATTCATCTCCAATCTTCATTATAATTTGATGGTAACCACTTCTCAAATCAATTTTAGAAAACATCATAGAACCACTCAATTCATCAAGCATATCATCTAGCCTAGGAATAGGATGACGATAACGAACGGTGATGTTGTTTATGGCTCTACAATCTACACACATCCTCCAAGAACCATCTTTCTTTGGCACCAAAATCACAGGAACAGCACAACGACTTAAACTTTCTCGCACATATCCTTTATCTAAAAGTTCTTGTACTTGCCTTTGAATCTCCTTGGTTTCTTCCGGATTGGTGCGGTACGCCGGACGGTTTGGAAGTGCAGCTCCAGGGATGAGATCAATTTGATGTTCAATACCGCGCAAAGGAGGAAGTCCAGCAGGTGTTTCCTTTGGAAAAACATCGTCATAGTCCTGCAAAACACGTGCAACAACACTAGGGATAGATGTTAAGTCATTAGCTGAAAGCAATGTGTCCTTGCACACAAGTACAAATAGTACTTGATCTGGGTTTTTCCTCACATCTCTCATTTCATATTTGGTGGCTATCATCACGAAGTTCTCTCCCTCTCTTTTTCTGTCATCTCTCATGTTTGGCTTGTGGCTCTCACTCACTGATTTGTGGAGGGCACTCAAATTATTTTTCTCTCTTTCTTTTGCACTCTCATTCCTCACTTCGGAGCTCTTTTGCAAGTGCTCAGCTAGGATTTGCTGCGGTGTCATGGGTTTAAGAATCAACTCCTTGTTCTTCCACTTGATGGTGTATTGATTGGTTCTACCACAATGTAGAGACGATCGATCATATTGCCATGATCTTCCCAACAGCATGTGGCACACTGTCATAGGCGCCACATCTCACTCTACAGTGTCAATATATTCACCAATCTTGAATAGAACTTTCACTCTTTGTGCAATCTTAATAGAACCTGAATTATTAAGCCATTGCACATGATATGGATGGGGATGTTTCAGCAGCTGCAACCCAAGCTTTTCAACCATTTCTTTGCTTGCAAGATTGTGGCAACTGCCACCATCAATGATCACTTTGACAACCTTATCTTGCACTTTAGCTCTAGTCTGAAAAAGATTGTGCCGCTGTCCATTTTCAGCATCGCTCATTTGTACACTCAAAATCTGAGTTACAACAAGAGCAGCACCAGATTCAAATTCACAGATGTCCTTCTCAAGATTACTCTCACTTCCACTATCTTCTTGTTCTTCCTCACTAGCAGATTCATACTCCCCTTGATCATTCGCAATGATGGTTCTAGCGTTTGGACACTCTCTTGCAACATGACCACGACCACCACACTTGAAGCACTGAATTCCACTACTCTTGGTGGAAGAACCCACTGAGTTTGCTGATTTGAATTTCTCATTTTGAGCAGCCAACTCTTTGCTACTAGAACAACCAAGGTTGCTAGATCGTGCACCACCGTTTGAGCTGGAAAATGTACCTTTACTTCCACTTCCTTTGGGTGCAAATTTACTTCCACTTGCTGCACTTTTTGTGCTGAAAGATACTCCTCTAGTGGACTTCATATCCTGCTGCAATTGCCGCTCAGCTTTGCTAGCTTGATGCACCAATTCAACAAGATTACGATATTGCTGAAATTCAACAATGCGCTGAATATTCCGATGCAGCCCTGACATAAATCTTGCAATTGTTTGCTCTTCATCTTCAATTACATTGGCTCTAATGATCGCCTTCTCCATCTCTTTATAATACTCATCAACACTGAGGCTTCCTTGCTTCAGATTCTGTAGCTTGTCAAATAAATCACGGCGATAATGTTTGGGGACAAATCTTGCTCTCAGTTCTCTCTTCATTTCAACCCATGAACGAACATCACCTTGACCAGCTTCTTCTCTTTCATTCAACATTTGCTCCCACCAGATTAGAGCATACCCATCGAACTCAAGAGCAGCCATGGCAACCTTCTTTCTCTCAGAATAATTGTGCACATGAAAAATTTTATCCACCTTCAACTCCCATGTAAGATATGCTTCAGGATCAGATCCTCCTTCAAACTGGGGCATGGTGAATTTTAACTTGCCAAACCTCTCTTCATTGCGCTGATTACGCCTACGATTTCTTCAGTGACGACGATCATCATAATGGGGCTGTTCATCCTCTTCTTCTTCATCTTCATGGTGACTGTCATTTGCATTATCATGAGGATGAATTTGCAACCGGTTCATGAGTGCTTGAACATTGTTTGTTAGTGTCTCCATGTTTTGTTTCATCTCATCGAATTGTGCCATGGTGACACAATCATCAATCTCCGGATGCTCAGACATCTTGCTGTAAAAAATTAGTGAAGGCAAAGCAACAATATATGTAGAATAGGGAATTATATGTGGAATCTCACAGTCTCACCTCTCTTACCAACCGAAGCTCATGTGAGTTCCCCGCAGATTACAATGGCCAATGCGAGGTGGTAACCGAGAATGATGGTTGGGAGAATCCAAGATCAGTATTTTCCTATGACGGTGGGTTATTTGTGGAGCTTGGTGGGGATATATTTCACAAGGAATGCTGTCTGAATTCTTGATATTGTAAAGTTAAACCACAATCCAAACTAGAAGTTCAATGCCTAGTGCTGACCACAAGATATGAGTGATGTAAATAGATCAAACACACGCGCAAAGATAATTCAGATTTGATGCAAACAAGGAGTATGCCTAGGATGCAAGTGTTGCAATCAAACCCAAGCAAAATTTTGCACCAAAGATGGATAATGACTGATTTTGTGACTTGATATAAAATTCAGAACTTGAACACATAAACAGAGTGAATTTTCTACTCTTTCTTCACAACTTTTTTTTTTGATACTTTTTTTATAACTAAGAACAAGAGCAGATATAACACTTGCACACACTTTTTTTTTTGAAACAAGACACAACCGTCAGCGTTCTAACTTGATAGGCTCAAAGTTTACGCGAAGGATGATACCGGTTTCAGATTTTCTTTAGGGATTTGTAGATATAAAAGAGGCACAAAGGACACACAAAGGATATGATGATCAGCAACTAAACAAAACTCTAATGGACTAAAACTTAACCAAACTTACAAGAAAAATAGATTGAAACAAAGGGCTAATGCAATTTTTTTTATGGCTTTTTGGTGGATAGGACGAACAAGATATATATGTAGCTAAGGGTAAAAATCCTACCGTGGAAACTTGAGCTTTGATACCAGATGGTGAGGTCATTGTCCCGATCTTCACGACGTAGGATAACTAGCTGAAGATCAGCCGATAACTTGCTGCAAGCAGCGAGGGTAACTAGTGCAACCTGACGACACGCTCAAGGAGCCAACCACCGTCTCTATACGGCAGCCTGAACCAAGGATTCGCCCAACCACACTCTCAAAGAACCAACCTACGCAACCTGAACTCGAGGATCAGGAGCACGGATTGGGTGCCGATGACGCGGCTGCTTCTGTAATCTCCGCGAAGGAAAACACAAGAGCAAAGGGGTAGAGATCTCTCTCTGAATTTGTTAGCACACAGCTGAACAAAGTGGTTTGTATTCTCAATATCATAAGTCTTGGATTACAATGAGTCTTAGGGGGTATTTATACTAGCAACAGCCCAGCTAGATAGGTATGAAAACAAAATAGAGTTTCTGAGGGAAGGCAATGTGAAACGTCCCCTCGAAATGGATTCCCGAAGTGGCTTCGCGTGACTGTTGGCCTCCAGAGCAGTTTCTAATAAACTGACCATAACTTTTTATTGGGAAGTCCAAATGATGAACCGTTTCTTAGGTGTGAAACAAGACTCCAAGAGCTTTCCATCAATGTATTCCATGCACCACGAAACGCTGTAGATTGGTACAGTTTTACTTGGCAATTTGTACCAACATTCTGTCAAGACAGACTGTTGACCTTCTGAGCAGTCTGTACTAATTCTAGTCTGTAGGCACTATGGAGTATCAAAACTGGTTGCCACTAGGTTCATTGGAAAGTAGACTCGTCAAGCTTTCCAATAAGTGCTCATGGACCTTCATAGCTTTTGTGAGTAAAAAGTTATGAAGATTTCTTTCACTGGTCCGTTTTTGCCTTCCACTGGTCCGTTTTTGACTTCTTCTGGAACTTGCACTGGTCCGTTCTTCAGGGTCCGATTTGTCCTTCTCTTCTTCGATATACCTAAGTACGACCAAGGTACAACACTTAGATAGTATATAATTCTCATTAATGTTAAAATAAATCTCACAAAGTAGCGTGTGGACCTCTTGTTGTAGCTTCTTTGCACGACTACGTGTAATCGGTCCATTGATGACATGGGCTGGTGCCGGCTTAGTCGGTGTAGAGGTTGGCGTGGAATTAGAGGGAGCATGCTTGGTTGGGATGTCCTCATCATCCTCCCCCTCTTGAAAAGGAGTCGACCTCGACTCTGATTCTTCTAATCTGAAGATAGTCGTCATTGGATCTAGAGCCAACTAAGCTATCTGGTCAGAAAAATCCACCTCTTCATCATCACTGGACGGCGCAAGAAATTCCATCGGCAACATAAATACCATGTTAATATCTGCCGATGGTCCTTTCCCTTTAGGATCCGGTTGCTGCTGATCTCCAGACTTGCCAGAGTTCTCTCCCTTGCTCAAATCTTCTCACCTTTCGCGCTGCAACCTTCTTTTCTGTGTTCTAGTCAATCCCTCTGGACGCCATGGAGGAAGTTGTGGTTGCCTTGCCGATGGGCGACGATTTTCCCTTGACTCCACTCGATAGGTATTAGCATCCCTACAAAATATGAACACATCGGGAACTCGTGCATTAGCCATCTCTTCGAGCTCCTCTTGGTTCCTGAGAAAATATCCGACACGGTCACCAAGTCTATCATGCACACTGAGCCTGCCCCCCAGCCGATCATGAACTGAAGTTTTCCCCCTAATCGGCTCATTAAATCGTCGATCATCATTCTGATACTGCCGATTAGGTCTATCATACCGATCATAACCATTGCACTCAAGACAGTCTCTAGCGGTGGGTAGTTTGATATTCTGCTCCTAGCAATGGATAAAGAACGGGCAGTTCCAGTGATCTTTATGTCGATTCCACTCCTGTCGGCGTCTTTCCTCTTCCCGATGATAGTCCTCCTGTTGGCGCCGATACCGATCTTCACGTTGTTGCCAAGTCTCCCGATGCCTTCTATGAGTTATCACAATGCCAGATCGAGGAGGCCTTCCTGAACTAGTTCCTTCCTGGATCAAACCCTTTTCTTTGGCATCGGCAGCAGTAATCTGATGCTGAGGATCCACCGATGCACTACTTTCAGCTGCCTCCGACGTCAAGACCTTGGTTTTTCCCTTAGCATCCAACATATTTGTTGGGAAAGGATGTTGATCGATCTTCATCGGCTTCTGAGCTTTAGAATTATCAAACTTGATTCTCCTAGATTCTATAGCTGATTGCAGCTGTTGCCTGAAAACCTTGCACTCATTTGTGCTATGAGACGTTGCATTGTGCCACTTGCAATATTTCATCTTCTTTAATTCTTCAGCTGATGGAATCACATGATTGGGTGACAATTTAATTTGCCCTTCCTGAAGTAGAAAGTCAAATATCCTATCGGCTTTGGTGATGTCAAATGCAAACTTTTCTGGTTCCTTATGCCCAAAAGGGTAAGACATCGGCTTCTTATTTTTCACCCACTCTACCAAGCCGATGACTGGTTCCTCATCAGAAACTGAGCTTGCTTCCTCATCAACAAATGACACCTTTTTATTCCATGCCCTTTGTTGACGGTCCTTAATGCTCACATTTAACCATCAACTAATCATAGAAAAGGATCCAAATGCAACCAACACCTAAACTTAGGGTTTTATCTGACAGAATTCCACGAGTTTTGGTGTTTGTCTATTTCTGCAGGGGGATATCAGGAAATACGGAAGAAAGGCCCACACGTCGGGTTTACATAGAGATATTAACGTGTTGTGCAATTTTCTATCATCTAGAAGACTCCAGAAGCCACGGGACCGAAGCGGAGGCCGAGAGGACACAGGGACAGGGCGCCCGCCCTCCTTTCCTGGGCGCCCGCCCTCAGCCAGAGTCCAATCAGGACTCTCTTTCAGGATATTGCTCTACCGACCTAAAGGATCAACAATAACCGTTCAATCAATGTCGGTTTGATCCGACGGCCCAGATTCACTTGAAGGGACTATAAAACCAGACCCCCCTGGCCCCTGGAGATCATACCTCTTCTACAGAATCAAAGTTAGGGTTTCAATTCTTCATCCAAGTAGAGAGGATCCCTCTAGTTCTTCTAGTTCTACCTCTAGTTCATCTAGATCTAGTTCTAGTTCATCTAGTTCTAGTTCTACTTCCTCTAGTTCTAGTTCTAGTTAGTTCTAGTTGTAATCTAGAAAATAGGGAGAGAGAAGAGGAGAGCGGAGGAGGAGCCGGATCTGTCGGATCTTCCTCAACATTGTACTTTTACAGCATCTGGTTCGTTCTTCATCGTTCTCCAGGTTCTTCAACTCATAACTCCTGAGTTCTCTAATTACTTTTATTTACATTCAAGTTATTTATTGGATTCCCGCTTGCATCAAGTGCTCTAGTCTTTGAAACATTAGAGTAGTAATCAATAGATTAGACGTGGTGTTTAGTCTTGCGATTACCTAGAATTGCACCCAATCCTGCGGATTGTTGTGGTAGCCTTAGGGTAGTGACAGCCCTTACGGTCGACGTATTCCACCACGTTCGGATCGGTGTTTGTAGGACCGTAGTCAGACCTTCCTAGCCCCCTTCTCATCTCTTTCTGTGGTTAGTGCTCTGATGTCCCGATATAAATAATCTTGAAGTAATTCTTGATTCTTAGATCAACTAGAGAACTCTCAGGAAACTTCCTCTCTTCCCACCAAAAACAATTATATAGTTATCCTTGGGCGATCTTGGGTCTTAATTAGTACACTCACGTTCTCTGTGGAAAATCGATACTCTGGAATACTCTCGGGTGAAGGCTACATCGGTATCCGTGCGCTTGCGGATTTTTCTGTTTGCGTTTAAAATACCCAACAAGCTTTCTGGCGCCGTTGCCGGGGAACGGTAGCTGTGCTAGTTTCGAACCAAGTCGTCCGTGTATCCTTTTTCTTTTCCTTTTTTACCACACTCACCTTATCACTTTCACCATACCACATGGATTTCACTCTAAGCATTAATGAGCATGGAATTTATTTCATAACCACTTCACTTACTCCATGCTCATATGCAACATCTTCACAATCCATTGGTCTCTCCAACATCACCACATTCGAGATCTCCAACCCTCTCTTCCTTTCTATTCATAAAAACTTTAAAAGGGCGGTTGTCGATGCATATGTCTATAATAAATTTTGCAGATCTCGTTGAGTTGATCTTGATATAGGTCAGCGTTGGAGGAGAAACCACTTCACTGACATAAATTGATGGTTTCCCAAGGACAAGCTTAGTGTCCTAAAACAAGCACTGATCAGATTGTAACATGAGCTTTTAATTATTTGCAACATTACCTTGTGTATTGAGCATATAAGGATAATTGTAAAAATATTCCTTCGGGTATTCTTGTCACTAACCTTTCCAGGATTGGAGCAAGAAGATCGGATGAATGACAAGCACAAGGTATGTCCAACCAATCATCATACAACATTGAATTAAATTCATCCAAACTTGAATTTTGCAAAATTTAAGCTTGGGGGAGTACTTTACCATCCTTTGCCATGTTGCTATGTTGGTTGTCCCTACCTTTAAGACATGCTCAATCTGTTAAATACTAATCACACTACTTCATTCCACTTGAGTAGATCTCTATAAATGCTCTCATGCTACCTTTATTTGCTTTAGTATATGTCTAGGTTTGGAGTAGTTTCATTTATCTCTTAATTAAGCATGGTGCTTAGTTTAGGGCTGATGATCTTACTTCCAAGGGAGTTTAAATTAAGCATGATGCTTAGGTTAAAATGCCCTCCTAAATCAAATTAGACATGGTGTCTAGGTTGATCTTTGAGCCGATAGTTTGCTATAGTAGATATTGGATATTTTGTTGGACTAACCCCTGCAGGAAAACTTTCAATATCGACCTGGGAAGTCCTGAGATAAACTCACATTGGAGACAAAGAGAGACACACATGAAGTTTAACAATTTACACATGGAAATCATAGCTCACAAGAGATGATCCATGGAGGGTGCCACAAACACAATGCATAACCACTAAGAAAGGAAAGCTTACACAAGGTGATACTGTACCATCATTCTTCAGGTAAGGTAACATCATAAGGTACTTGACTATCACTTTTATAAGCTTCTCCTTATTTCTGGCATTCACATGAGTAAAAGAGACAAACATGTAAGATTCACAACTCTAGATTAACCAACCCAATCGATTCAATATGTTTAGTCCTTCCACCTTTGTGATCTCACACTCCTAATCATATGAACTAAAATGTTGCACACTCAATCTTTGGAAAATGATAGCCATGTAAAGAAAGAAAAACATTTACTTAGATAGATTATCTTTCCATAAGGTTGAGTGATCTGATCTGACAAATGTTTTAAATGCTACACTCATGATCTTATTATCCATCAACTTTGTCTTGCTTACTATGCTTAAGGTTAGAGAAGAACAAATACAATTTTGGTTCTGTTGGTGTTTTCCGCCAACAGGGCCCATGCACTTGATCTCTGCCTTGTCTCTATGAGCAGGTACACTTCGAGCAAAATATAAAGGACTTTTACAACTCCCAGACTCCACCAAGTGAAGAACCTAGATCTACGACCACAAACACACTAGAGAGACTGGACACTAAGGCAATCAATGCCCTGAGATGGAGTAACCCCGTTGTGGAAGTAATTACTGACCTTCTGCCGGTCAAGAGAGGCGATCCAGGATGTACCGTCATCCCAATCTCCATCGGCATGGTGAACTTCCCAGAAGCACTCTGCGACTTTGGCTCTAGCGTCAACATTATGCTCAGGGTACTCTATGAAAAATTCTTTACACATCCTTTCCTAGAAACAACCATGTGTTTGCAGCTTACAGATCAGACACTAAGTTTCCCAAAGGGGATATTGAAGAACTTCTGCGTCCGAGTTGGTACCTTGTACGCCCCAGCAGACTTC
Source organism: Sorghum bicolor (assembly GCF_000003195.3). Taxonomy (NCBI): domain Eukaryota; kingdom Viridiplantae; phylum Streptophyta; class Magnoliopsida; order Poales; family Poaceae; genus Sorghum; species Sorghum bicolor. The sequence continues at coordinate 20,593,943 of NC_012873.2, read as the reverse complement.
GTGGTGATAGAGACTGGTACTGATGAGAGGGCACCCATCCTAGGGAGGCCATTCCTGAACACCTCAGGAGCTGTCATCTACGCTAGTGCTGCCAAGATCAATTTCTACATCAAGGGGAGGAAGGAGACGTTTTCCTTCAAGAACAAGACTACACAAATCTCAGAGCAGTCCCGACATGAACCAAGGAAAGGACCAACAGGAGGAACAGGAACAAGCAAATGTGTACCGAGTCAGCTAAGATGGTCACTGCAGCTCAAGGAGGTCAAGATCGTCAACTCAAGTCACCTTTCTTGATCAAGAAGGACGACCCTGGTGTCCCAAGCATCGAGTGCACAATCAACGGATATTCTTTTCAGAAGACACTCTACGACACCGGATCTAACGTCAACATAATGGCCGCAGTCACTTATCAGCTCCTGCATGGAACCATGCCCCTACAACCAACATACATTCAGCTCCAGATGATTTGAAGGTTATTGACATCAGAGAAGACGAATTCGATCCACCCATCATCCTTGGAAGACCGTTCCTCAGCACCGTTAAAACAAGAATCTACATTGGAACCGGAGAAGTCCACATGCATTTCCCCTCTGAGAAGGTATGCCGCTATTTTACTGACCTTAACTATATAGTTGAAGACTCTAAGCAGGTCAGGACAAGAAGAAGACGACGCAACCGCAACCAGAGGAGGCAAATTATCAAGGACGGATGGACAGACTATGAAGGAGAAGTCGTAAGGTCTGAAGACATACAGCTTGAACAGAACTGTCCTGAGGAGACCGTAGCACCGAGTCAGGTGTGGAGAGAGAAGATAGTTATACATGAAGACCAGGCGCTGCCGGAACCACCGACTACGCCATCCAGCGAATCCCAGGACAACTGAGAAAATAGAGAGTCCCGTTCGGAGGACTTAAAAACACCGAACGCCTTGCCAAGAGGTAAACTTGGTAGTTATCCTTTTTCCCTTTCAATTATTTAAAATAGTTTGCTTAGTTAACCAGGTTCATACCATCTTGAAAAGAAAACAAAAATGTTAAAAATAGTAAGCCCCATGTGAGTATGCTCATGGCATAAAACCCATAAGTACATTCACTGTTGTGGCGTAAAAATAAATATATTCCTGTCCTATAAAAATGAAAATATAAAAATAAATTTATAATCCTACCAAAGAGAGTAATATTTAGTAGAGGAAGCTCAACATGATAAAGGCTAGGTATTTATGCTAACACTTAACTAGTTCCACAAAGCTTTGTTGTCTATTTGAGCTCCACAGAATTCAAGGATCAAAGAAGACTAGCAGACAGAGGACATCCTAATCGCTGTCAGAGTGCTGCCGACATTCAAATACACCTCTGCCATCTGCTAGCTACATCAGAAGAAATTATGTCAAAATCCAGCTTGGGGGAGAGCACCCCCATTTATCCAGCTAAGTATTCCACTCACGTTTATACTTTACTCTAATAATAAAAAGATGCATAATCATAAAAACCCAAATAAAGATTTTGTGCTTATATATATATCTTTGCTTAGTTTGATAAATAAATAAATAAATAAAGTTTGCTATGAACCCTCATGATAAGCTCTCACATGGAAATGATGAATAGTTGCTCTGCCATGACTAGTTCTCAAAATTGAAATCTCTCTCAAGTTTAGGCATCACTGTTATGAATTAAGTTTTGCTCTAAACCTGAACTTGTGGGGAGAGTACTTGATCTAAAGTCTAAGTTGTTAACGGATACGATATGGGAAGGTTGAGCTGCTATTTATCTGTTCCTAGAGATGCTAGAATTCTGGAGAATTTTATCTTTGAAAACCTTTAAAATGTTGCATGATGAGTTCCTGTATGATGAGAGTTTAAATTCCTACCACAGCCATATGTACATGCTTGCTAGACTTTGAGCCACACATTTACTTTTTACTGCTTATGAGCATTGAGTGTGGTCAAGCTGTGTAGACCCTTAGGAGCTTGTCATGTGGTTAAATCAAGATTCACTTGCACGTTCACTCATACATGCTGCTTCTACTCCGGAAGTACGCATCCACATATATCCATTTCCATCTCCAGAACCACCCAAAAATATTCTACTCCTAATCCGGGAGAGAATAGCCAAAAATATTTCTGTTTTTCCCCTGTGAAATAAATGCTCAAGTTATCTTGTTACTACCACTTGCTATATTATCTCATGAGATGAGTGCTCTAAAAAAAAGAGAAGAAAAAGAAAAAAAAGAGAGATACGAGGAAATAAAAAGGGGCAAGTGCCCGGAACCTCGAAAGAAAAGAAAAAAGTGAGACGAGAGGTAAAAATGGACAAGTGTCCGACAGTAGAATTAGGGGTACAAGATACCCACCTGAGAGAAAAGAAAAAGAAAAGGTATGTATCCCCTCAAAAGAGCATAAGTAGAATTAGACTTTCACCATTGTTATCACCATCATCACCATACACCATTCATTCGCCACACATGCACATCTTGATTTGACTTATTGACTTGTTCTTCTGGATCCATGGTTTGACTATACAATACATGTCTTGTAAGTATGTATACTTTATCTCCCACCTATGAGCTCCAGATATCAAAACCTTATTAGAATAGGGTGAGAGAGAAGGCGATGTCACTATGCCTTATACCACAAATACCACATACTTTGAGAGAAGGCATATACCATTACTACCTTGGTAAGGATCTAGAAATACCACAAAAGAGAGACCAGAGAGTGTCATACAAGGAATCTCTGAGTTTTATTTGAAAATCTGCAAAAACTCCAGAGCTATAGTTAATCGAAGAACAAGAGACATGGTGCTTGACTAGACCGTTCTATTTTTTAACTCCTCAAGACACAAGTGACGGTTACAAACCCCATGGTGGAAGGTAAAATGAGTAAGTTTAAATCTTAAAAGTTTACCCTAACCTAGAGATGAAATCTTGTTTAAACGCATGTGTATCTTTAAGGCATGAAACCACTGCAGAAACTCTTGAGTCCATCTTTGCTCAGGGACGAGCAAAGGTTAAGCTTGGGGGAGCTTGTTGACGGTCCTTAATGCTCACATTTAACCATCAACTAATCATAGAAAAGGATCCAAATGCAACCAACACCTAAACTTAGGGTTTTATCTGACAGAATTCCACGAGTTTTGGTGTTTGTCTATTTCTGCAGGGGGTTATCAGGAAATACGGAAGAAAGGCCCACACGTCGGGTTTACATAGAGATATTAACGTGCTGCATAATTTTCTATCATCTAGAAGACTCCAGAAGCCACGGGACCGAAGCGGAGGCCGAGAGGACACAGGGACAGGGCGCCCGCCCTCCTTTCCTGGGCGCCCGCCCTCAGCCAGAGTCCAATCAGGACTCTCTTTCGGGATATTGCTCTACCGACCTAAAGGATCAACAATAACCGTTCAATCAATGTCGGTTTGATCCGACGGCCCAGATTCACTTGAAGGGACTATAAAACCAGACCCCCCTGGCCCCTGGAGATCATACCTCTTCTACAGAATCAAAGTTAGGGTTTCAATTCTTCATCCAAGTAGAGAGGATCCCTCTAGTTCTTCTAGTTCTACCTCTAGTTCATCTAGATCTAGTTCTAGTTCATCTAGTTCTAGTTAGTTCTAGTTGTAATCTAGAAAATAGGGAGAGAGAAGAGGAGAGCGGAGGAGGAGCCGGATCTGTCGGATCTTCCTCAACATTGTACTTTTACAGCATCTGGTTCGTTCTTCATCGTTCTCCAGGTTCTTCAACTCATAACTCCTGAGTTCTCTAATTACTTTTATTTACATTCAAGTTATTTATTGGATTTCCCGCTTGCATCAAGTGCTCTAGTCTTTGAAACATTAGAGTAGTAATCAATAGATTAGATGTGGTGTTTAGTCTTGCGATTACCTGGAATTGCACCCAATCCTGCGGATTGTTGTGGTAGCCTTAGGGTAGTGACAGCCCTAACGGTCGACGTATTCCACCACATTCGGATCGGTGTTTGTAGGACCGTAGTCAGACCTTCCTAGCCCCCTTCTCATCTCTTTCTGTGGTTAGTGCTCTGATGTCCCGATATAAATAATCTTGAAGTAATTCTTGTTTCTTAGATCAACAAGAGAACTCTCAGGAAACTTCCTCTCTTCCCACCAAAAACAATTATATAGTTATCCTTGGGCGATCTTGGGTCTTAATTAGTACACTCACGTTCTCTGTGGAAAATCGATACTCTGGAATACTCCCGGGTGAAGGCTACATCAGTATCCGTGCGCTTGCGGATTTTTCTGTTTGCGTTTAAAATACCCAACACCCTTTTGGGTTCAAAAGGCTTAATGTCTTGGTCAGAAATCCTCTGACCAAATGACTCAGACTCTCAAACTCTTAAGAAGCATACTTGTCTCTGATATGTTGCAACAATTCCTGAAACGCGAAATCGGCTAGCTGCTGATCATCTAGAACCAGACTATAGCACTTATTCTTAACCTCTCGCAGCCTCTGCACAAAGCTTTCAACCGATTCATCATTGCGTTGCTTCAGCCTGACTAAATCGGTGATCTTCTTCTCATGAACTCCAGAAAAGAAGTATTTATGGAATTGCTTCTCTAGATCGACCCAAGTGATTACTGAGTTGGGAGGTAACGAAATAGACCAAGCAAAAGCCGATCCGGACAAAGATGATGAGAACAGACGAACCCTTAACTCATCTCTGTTAGCAGCTTTCCCACATTGGATGATGAACCTATTGACATGCTCCATAGTTGATGTGTCATCTTGTCCAGAAAATTTAGTGAAATCTGGTACCTTGTACCAATTTGGAAGTGGAATTAAATCATATGCAGGAGGATACGGTGTCCGATAAGAGTAAGTGTTGACTTTGGGCTTTATCCCAAATTGGTCTCTCATTACTTCAGCTATCTTATCGGCCCAATAAGCATCGGCATCTTGTCGATGAGGCGGTTGTGGATCTGGCACCTGCTGATATGCTTCCACGTGTCTCTGAGGCGCACGATCCGTATGAAACATTGGGTTAATCATCTGACCACCAATTTGCTGACGAAGATTCATCGGCTGGTTGACCAACCCTTGATTCTAAAACCCAGGTTGGATTTGGCCTTGTTGAAACCCTGCAGCCTGATGACTCTGCTGAGGCATCTGTGGAAAGACTAACTGTCCTGTCCATCCACTGTTAGCATTCATCAGCATAAGCCCTACCGATGACTGATAATTGGGCGTCATCATTGAATTGATATACCCTCACTGTGTCATAAACCTCTGTTGTGTCGGCATTGAATCTGCCGATGCGTTAGGCATCTGGAACTTTGGAGCTTGAGAATTCCCAGTGTAAGGTCTTGCAGTAGTAGTTGTAGTGTACTGGGGACTCTGATTCATCGGCGGATTTGGAGGTGCCGATGCCATAGGAGCCTTGCCTATCATGTCAGCCACTTGAGACGTTCCAGGAGCTTTCACCATCATCTCTGGGGGCATACCAAAACCCCACCAGTTGGGAGGAACAGATCCCGACATTGCCGATGCCAATAGATCTGTGGCAAGCTTGATTTGCCCTTCTGATGTTGATGGATTGGTCGTCATCGGTGTAGATTGCGTATTAGTGACCCCTAATGTGCTTGGAGGAGAAGTAACTTCTGTACCCGCTACGACTGTAGTAGCCGATGGAGCTGTAACCAATGATGACCCTGGCTGATGATAGGCAGGACCCACGTAATTTGGTGGTAATTGCCCTTCCTTGAAAGTTCTAGCCACCGCATTGAAAACCGTGGTGGACAGTACACCAGCTTGATTGATTAAAGCACGGTTAATAGCGCTGTCAACCATGTCTTGAAGTTTACCAGGACTAGCTTCAAAAGTAATCTGCCGAGGTGCCGCCAGTGCTTCCTTTTGGATCACCTCGCCACTCCTATTGATACTGAAGGATTTCAAGCATTGCTGCTTATACTCCTCCATGGCTTTTGTCATAGCTTGCTTCTGCTCATCTCTGAGATTGGCCTCTGTCACGGGAATAACGTTCTCCAAGTCGAAATCGGTATTCGACATGTTGATCTTGATCTTGAATATGTCCCACTGGGCGTGCCAAAAGATGTGTTGGTGCAAAAGCTGTTCTGCAAACACAAAGGGCTAATACCCGATTCAAACGTTAAGGCGTGCCAGCCGATTTGACCTTACAATCGATAAAGGTGGTAACTCGAACACTTTGGTCCCGACAACAGTGATGTGCCCGGATGTCACGGCCAAGAGGTGCTCATGCGGAACTTGAGAACATGTCGAGTTTGACTCGACGAATTCCTAAGAACTCGTAGTAAAAAGGGAAAGTATGGTGAAGTCGTCGAAAAGTAGATGTTGGGATATGAGTAAAAACTTGTGTTTGATTGATTGATAGATGTCTCATTACATTGCCCTAGGGTCCATATTTATACCCTGTTCAAAGAGCTACAACCAGACATGGCTAGGACTCAAATTCCAAATTAAACAGAAACAGTATATAAAACGAATTCTATCAACTAAGGAAAACATTAAACTACCCCCGTAATCGATCGGGACACCATCGTGAATCAATCGGCAACTTCCGTGCTTTTCTTCAGAGTCATCGACAAACACCGGCATTGGTCATCGGCATGAATACATCACCACTTCTGGACTTAGTCATATCCAATTGTTTCCCATCGGCAGCCACCTTTATCGGCAACTTCCCTACAGACTGGTCACCACTGCTCCATCTACCGATTCACATCTCATTAACTCCAGATGCGTATCAAAAGATACGTGTCCAAAAATGGTGTCAACAAGTATGCACACATTCTTATTCATCGTGCATGCAATAGGTGCACCGGAAACGACCGTTGCGTTCGAGCTCCAAGTGAACCCCGAGGGCCAAGAGATCAACCCGGAGGTGGAGGTCCAGCAAGCCGGACACGAGGAGCCCGAAGAAGAGATTGAGTGCCCGAATCACGAGCCTGCATCATTCGTGAAAGGCAAGCCCCGGAGCATCTTAAGTCTCCCACTTTAATTTTGAAAGTTTACTTGATTATGTTATATCTATTGATGCGTTACGTATAGGAGTTGTGTCGAGGATATCAGTAAGGGGTACCCTAACTGATGAGCATATCAAGAGTATCCGTACACAAGTCGAGGCATCCAACTCGATGCCCAGTTGTGTGCATGGTCCTCGACGACCATAGTCTCGAACACGGAAAGAGCGTCCTGCGAATCGATCAAGGCTCGAGTGCCGGCTACCGTCGAATACAGAAACAGGCTCGTACGAATCAGGAGACCTCGAGCGCATGGACACCGCCCGCCGCCTGACGCGGGCATGGGAACTAGTGCATTTAATGCGCCTGCCGTGTTCTCACCTAACCCGCCAGTCACGGGAAGCGTGATAGGGAACAGGCACCCATCCTGTCATTCTTTTTGCAGCCTTCCCCACCAAACAAGCCAGAACGTGGCACGATGCATGGAGTGGGTCGGAACGACTAATCAAGACCCCGCTCGAGACTCCCAAGGTCAGCGCTCTGGCTAGCGAGGCGTTACACAGCACCCGACCCTCGAGTAGGCACGTTTCCTTCCTGGGGAAGGGTCGGGCGACGAGTGACAGCGTGCAACAGATAAACCAGTCCAGGACGGCGCACAGAGCGGGATATAGGGGCACGCATAATCATCATCAAGGTACCAAGACAAGATGGCTCGAGACCACGCCGGTACGGAGGCCTCGAGTAGGTCAGCGCGCCATACCTCTATCGACCCCTACTCGGACGCCTATACATGTACCCTAGGCCTCTCCTTAGAAATATAAAAGGGGAGGCCCGGGAACGGATAGAACACACGCAACACAACACAAGACTCACGTAGTAGAACAGCCTTACACATCTTAGTTCATACACGCCTGTATTCACCCCTGTACAAGCACTTAGGTGCAAGATAGTACAAACTCTCCTCCCTCCGCTGGACGTAGGGCTTCTCTTGCCCGAACCAGGATAAATCTTTGTGTCTTTTCTTGCATCACCATCTGGAAAGGGGAGCACGCATACAAGTTTCACTCGTTGGTGTGACCCCCCCGGGGGAAAACACTGACAGTTGGTGCGCCAGGTAGGGGTCCTGCGTGTTTTTCACCAATTTCCCATTCCTTTCCAGATGGCCACTCTCGTTTCGCTGAATCTACGCTCCACGGTGATTTGGTTCGGGAGCCTCGAGTTCATGTCTACCAGTTTTGGCTATGACATGATCCTGCTCTCGGTCAAAGGATCGGGAGGAGCTCGCGTTGCACCAGCATCATTGAGGGCTCCGAGACGACCTCGCCACCATGCCTCCCCGCCCAAGAAGAGGCGTGGACAGCGCCACCATCACCATTCTGCCTCATCACAATCGACGGTTCGTGCCAAGCAGGAGGTGACACAGGAGCTGACAGCCCTGTGTGCCGAAATCGCGGGTATGACAACCCACCGCCACGAGGATCGCACGACGACGATGGGAGATGGCGCGCCCTGCGTGCTCTCGCCCACCACTACGCTACTTCCACATGGGCTGTTCGCCCGAAGAAGAGCGCTGTCGTTCGGTTTGGACAATGCCGCGGCGTCGCTCGCCAGGACGATATGTCCAAACACCCAGACGTACGTGGAGAGACCAATGGTCCTCCCACGCGACACTGGAGTACAGCGATGGACGTCCAAGCTGCCGGATTTCTCCCAGGTACGAGGCCTCCGTCGCCTAGGACCTGGGCGATACACGATCACCTCACTTGGGCAACGGCTGCTAGAGGAGGGACATGGATGCTTCTATGCCGCCGAGCCGGATTCCGACTCTGAGTCCGACAGCTATGACCCTACTAGGGAATGCTTCCACATCGACGGGGTGGTAGAAACTACCGACGAGACACAAGACGCCGTTGCTGGCGGTCGAGCCCCTGCAACAAGGGAAGACCGCAGGACGCTTGGGAACGACGGTCAAGCCAACCCCCATCCACAAGAAGACAGAACCACGCAACTTGCGCAGCTACGAGAGCTCAAAGCGAAGCTCGATGAGGATCGCGAGCGCCTTGTTCTGCTTGAACAGATCCTCAAGCAAGACCAGCCTTACCCACCTGGCGGAAATGTCCACAGACAGGCTCGAGAGGTACATCGGTAGATCGTCGGAGACAGAGAGCCTGAGCAGCCCGTCAGCCATTTCCCTCGAGCGGGCCAGAACGTCGTGGTAGCGACAATGCTGCTACGTAATATGCCCGAACTATCGAACTCCCAAGCACGACGCATTCGAGACGAGGTGCAAACTTTGCTCCAGGTGGCGGCAGTTCAGCATGCCGAGAGCTCGGCCTCTCGACGTCCAGGAGTGGCCACAGAAAAGCGTGATGAGCCGGCCCAGAATGAAAAGGAGGTGTCAGTCCATCAGCAGCCGCCCTCTTGAGGGAAAAAGGCAGCACTTGTCCTCCCCGTCGACAACCAACGATGACACGACGCACGACGCGACATCAACGAGAATCGTCGCCGTCGGCATGGGGACGCAGAAGAGCGCGGTTACAGCGCCCACCGCGGCGGGAGATACGACAGCGACGAGGTCCGGATGGCCCGGAACCGCCGGTCCCTCGGGTGTTCAGCAGGGCAATCCGCAGCACGCCGCTGCCCAGCCCATTCCGACCCCCGACCAGCATTGCTAAATACAACAGCGAGACCAAGCTAGAGCTGTTGCTGGCAGACTTCAGGCTAGCCTGTCAGCTGGGAGGCGCTCGAGGGGACGATCGAGCCATCATCCGACAGCTACCAGTTTTCCTCTCCGACACCGCCCGCAGATGGCTCGAAGAGCTCCCGGCCGACCAGATCCACGATTGGGTCGATTTGGTCAAAGTATTCGAGGGCAACTTCAAAGGGACCTACATACGACCCGGCAACTCGTGGGACCTCAGCAAGTGCAAGCAGAAGTCAGGAGAAACTCTCCGGGAGTATGCTCGACGCTTTTTGGAGCAACGCACCGAGCTGTCGCACATCCCAGACCACGACGTCATCCTAGCCTTTGTCTCAGGCACCACCAGTCGAGATTTGGTGCGGGAGTTAGGCCGGAATCGTCCTCAGACCATCGACGAGCTGATGGACGTAGTGGCAAATTACGCTGTAGGGGAAGAAGCAGTCGGCGCCTTCTTCAGCTGCGAAGGATGGAAAGGCAAGCCGTCTGCCGATGATGATGAGGGCCCCAGTCGAGGACCCAAGAAGAACAACAAGAAGAAGAAAACACGGCCTTTCCAGCGAGAGGACCTCGACGACGATCTCATCGCCACCATGGAGTGCAAAAGGCCTCGAGGACCCCCAGAGGGGGCTATATTTGACAAAATGCTAAAGGAGCCCTGCCCTTACCATAAGGGAGGGGCAAACCACAAGCTCGAAGACTGCCGTATGCTAAAGAAGCACTTCGACAGCCTGGGGTTCAAGAAGGACACCTGTGACGACCTGAAGAAAGAGAAGAACGGCGACAAGGGGGACGACAAAGATGACGAAGGGTTCCCAGCCGTCCATGACTGCTACATGATCTACAGTGGACCCTCGACGTATCTAACCGCAAGGCAGCGCAAGAGGGGCGCCGCGAGGTCTTTGTGGCAAGGATGGCAGTGCCCCAGTACCTCAGCTGGTCAAGCACTCCCATCACCTTCGATCGAGACGACCACCCCGACAAGGTAGTCGCCCCTGGCGTCTACCCGCTTGTCGTCGACCCCATCATCGTCAACGCCAAACTCTCGAAGGTGTTGATGGACGGTGGCAGCAGCCTGAACATCATCTACCTCGAGACCCTCGACCTTCTCGGCATCAACAGGGCGTAGCTCCAACCAAGCGCCGGCGGCTTCCATGGTGTCGTGCCTGGAAAGAAGGCGTTGCCAGTAGGTCGAATCGACCTGCCGGTCTGCTTTGGCACGGCGGCCAATTTTAGAAAGGAGACCCTCACCTTTGAGGTGGTGGGATTCCGGGGCACGTACCACGCCATCATCGGGCACCCGGGTTACGCCAAGTTCATGGCTATCCCCAACTACACCTACTTGAAGCTGAAGATGCCTGGACCCAAGGGCGTCATCACCGTCAGCTCCTCCTACGAGCACGCGTATGAGTGCGACGTCGAATGCGTTGAGTATGGGGAAGCTGTCGAGAACTCCACCGAGCTCGCCTCGAAGCTCGAAGCCCTGGCCGCAGAGGCTCCAGAGCCCAAGCGTCACGCGGGCAGCTTCAAGCCGACGGAAGGAACGAAGAAGATCCCGCTCGACCCCACCAACTCCGACGGCAAGGTGCTAACGATCAGCGCCGACCTCGACCCCAAATAGGAAGTCGTGCTCGTCGACTTCCTCCGTGCAAACGCCGACATGTTTGCATGGAGTCCCTCAGACATGCCAGGCATACCGAGGGAAGTCGCCGAGCACTCCTTGGAAATTCGAGCCGGTTCCAAACCAGTGAAACAACGGTTGCGTCGCTTCGACGAGGAGAAATGCAAGATCATTGGTGAGGAGATCCACAAGCTTTTGACGGCCGAATTCATCAAGGAGGTTCACCATCCTGACTGGTTAGCAAACCCTGTACTAGTTAAGAAAAAGAATGGGAAAATGAGGATGTGCGTCGATTATACAAGTTTAAATAAAGCATGTCCAAAAGTTCCTTTTCCATTACCACGTATCGATCAAATTGTTGATTCTACTGCGGGATGTGAAACCCTTTCTTTCCTTGATGCATATTCTGGTTACCATCAAATAAAAATCAAAGAGTCCAACCAGCTCGCGACATCTTTCATCACGCCTTTTGGGATGTATTGTTATGTAACCATGCCGTTCGGGCTTCGAAACGCGGGAGCAACATACCAGCGATGCATGCTCCACGTGTTTGGCAAGCATATAGGGTCGACGGTCGAGGCATACGTCGACGACATCGTTGTGAAGTCAATGCAACGGGGAGACCTGATTTGGGACCTCGAGATCGCTTTCAGTTGCATACGCGCCAACAAGATCAAGCTCAACCCCGAGAAATGCGTCTTTGGTGTACCCTGAGGCATGCTCCTGGGATACATAGTCTCCCAACGCGGCATCGAGGCCAACCCCGAGAAAGTCTCGGCCATCACGAGAATGGGGCCGATCCGAGACGTCAAGGGAGTGCAAAAGCTCACGCGATGTTTGGCGGTGCTGAGTCGTTTTATCACGAGGTTGGGAGAAAAGGCATTGCCACTGTATCGGCTCTTGAAAAAAGCCGAGTGTTTCTCTTGGACCCCCGAAGCCGAGGAAGCCCTCGATAACTTGAAGAAAACACTGACCTCCGCCCCGGTCCTAGTCCCACCTCAACACGGGTCGTCAGTGCAGCAGTAGTGGTCGAGAGGCAGGAGGAGGGGCATGCGCTGCCAGTCCAGAGGCCGGTCTATTTCGTCAGCGAGGTGCTTTCAGAGACCAAAGCACGGTACCCACAGATCCAGAAGCTAATCTACGCCGTGATCCTCGCCCGACACGAGCTGCAACATTACTTCCTTGGCCACCCTATCACGGTGGTCTCGTCCTTCCCCTTGGGTGAGATCATCCAAAGTCGGGAGGCCACGGGAAGAATCGCCAAATGGTCGGTCGAGCTCATGAGCGAGACTCTCACTTATGCGCCCCGCAAAGCTATCAAGTCTCAAGATCTGGTGGATTTCGTCGCAGAATGGACGGACTCCCAACTCCCCCCGACTCAGGTTCAAGCAGAGCTATGGACGATGTATTTCGACGGGTCTCTCATGAAGACGCGAGCGGGGGCGGGCCTGCTATTCATCTCGCCCTTGGGTGTTCATATGAGGTATGTCATCAGGATACATTTTGCTGCATCTAACAACGTTGCGGAATACGAGGCCCTTGTCAATGGGCTGAAAATTGCCATCGAGCTAGGAGTTCGGCGCCTCGACATTCGAGGCGACTCCCAACTCGTCATCGACCAAGTGATGAAAGCCTCCAACTGCCACGACCCAAAAATGGAGGCATACTGCTAGGAGGTACGTCGGCTCGAGGATAAGTTCCACGGCCTCGAACTCGTCCACATCGCTCGACGCTACAACGAGGTAGCCGACGAACTCGCTAAGATCGCGTCCACTCGAGGCACGATCCCGCCCGACGCATTCTCGAGAGATCTCCACAAGCCATCCGTCGACTTGGGCGCGGGGGCTGATGTCGAAACCACCGCCCCACAACAAACTGACACCATCGAGGCACTGCTAGCAGCAGCAGAGGAAATGGAGGCAGAGCAGCGACCCGGTCGACTGTTCGACTGGCGCATGCCGTTCCTCGACTGCCTGATTCGTTGCAAGCTACCAAAAGATCGATCCGAGGCCCACCGTATCGCTCAACGGGCCAAGTCATACGTAATCTACGGCGAAGGCAATGAGCTATACCGACGAAGCCCGACAGGAATCTTGCAGCGCTGTATCACCACAGAGGAAGGCCGAAAGCTCCTCGAAGATCTACATTCGGGGGCTTGTGGCCACCACGCTGCTCCGCGGACCCTCGTAGGGAACGCTTTCCGACAAGGCTTCTACTGGCCAACGGTCGTAGCTGACACCGTTGAGCTCGTACGCTCGTGCCATGGGTGTCAATTTTACACCAAGCAGATGCACCTCCCCGCCCACGCTCTCCAAATGATCCCCACCACGTGGCCGTTCGCGGTATGGGGACTCGACCTAGTAGGGCCCCTACAGAAAGCAGCAGGGGGATACACCCATTTGCTGGTGGCCATCGACAAATTCTCCAAATGGATCGAGGCTCGACCCATCACGAACATCCGCTCCGAGCAGGCCGTCCTTTTCTTCACCGACATCATCCACCGGTTTGGGATCCCCAACGTTATCATCACCGACAACGGCACTCAGTTCACCGGCAAAAAGTTCTTAGACTTCTGTGACCGGCATCACATCCATGTGAACTGGTCCGCACTGGCCCATCCTCGAACTAACGGCCAGGTCGAACGTGCCAACGGCATGATTTTACAGGGCTTAAACCAAGAATCTACAACCGGTTGAAGAAATTCGGCAAGAAATGAGTCGAAGAGCTCTCTTCTGTCCTATTGAGCTTAAGGACGACGCCAAGCAGGGCCACTAAATACACCCCGTTCTTCATGGTCTACGGCTCTGAGGCTGTGCTCCCAACAGACCTCGAGTATGGGTCCCCTCGACTCAAAGCCTACAACGAGCAGTCAAATAAGGAGACTCGAGAGAACGCGGTCGACCAGCTCGAGGAAGCTCGAGACATGGCTCTCCTCAACTCCACTAGATACCAGCAGAAGCTTCGACTCTACCACGACAAGCACGTACGGAGAAGGGATCTGAACATGGGTGATCTTTTTCTACGGCGGCAGCAAAGCAACCAAGGATGCCACAAGCTGACCCCGCCCTGGGAGGGCCCATACGTGGTGGCCGAGGTCCTGAAGCCAGGAACGTACAAGCTCGCGGACGAAAAGGGGGCGGTCTTCACCAACGCGTGGAACATCGAACAGCTACGTCGATTCTACCCCTAGAATTTCAAAGATTTATGTTCCCATGTACATCCTGTACCAAGACCTTATGAATGAATGCATGAATTGATAAGATCTTTCCCTTGAGTAATTTACTTTTTTCATTGGTCGAAATCTCGACGTTAGAAGGGAGTACCAACTATGACCCATCATAGTCGATACCCCCTCGGGGGCTAGCAGGGGGTGCCCCCCAAGTGTCAAAAAAAACCAAGCGATTCTTTCTTTCCTATTAGTAAGCCTCGCACGGTCAAGCAGTAGAGGCACCTCGAGCCCCTCAAGGGCCGAGAGACAACGAGCCTGAGAACTCCTACGCCCCCGGGCTATGGTAACTCTACTCGCTTCCTCACCCTCGAGGCAATCGAGATCGCCCTAAACAAAAGACCAAACGGGGAATACAAACATAGGCACAAAAGGAAACAAAGGAACCTCAAGCGAAAAGACATGCAAATATCCACAGATCTATAAATCGCTTAAAAGACACAGTATTACTTAACACAAAATAATATACAAGGGGCCTCAGCACCCAGAGTAGGCTCGCAGGCCTCAGTCCACATCTCGGCCCTCACCACCATCGTCTACGCCCGAGCTAATCTCGTGAGGAAGTACTTCTAGCTCGAACAACTTGGCCAACCTTTCCCCATGAACCTCCGCATCGTCGATCAAGGCGTGGAGCCTCTCCTCGTTCTCCACGTCAGTCTTGGAGATGTCGGTGACGAAGCCGTGGGACACCACCTCCATATCATAAGAAAAGCCTGAGCAGACGACCGCCATTGCCCGCTTCACTCTGATATGAAGAGCGTCCCGCACTCGATCCCTCAGCATTGCACCAAGGTAGCACAACTGATCGACCAGTGTGTCGCCTCGAGCCGCCTCCCTCGACTCGTCCACAGGCTCGAGCTCCCAGGAGGCCGAGAGATCGCTTATCGTGGTCTGTAGCCGACCGTTCAAAGCAACCTCCCCCTCGAGCTGAGCCTTGGTAGAGCGGGCCTCAACTTGAGCCGCGAGCAGTTCATCCTTGAACCCTATAAAGGCCAACACAGACAAATTAGGCAACACAAATCATGCCTTTGAAGGAAAACATGATAGTAAAAACGTACCGTGAATTTTCTCCTCTAGAGCGGTGTTCTCACCAACAAGGTTGGTGTTGGCCCTCTCGATCCTTTTGTAGGTGTGCACCAGGTCGGTGTTGGCGACCCGCAGGTCTTCGATCACCTTGCCCGCCTGCGCGATGGCTCCATCTTTCTCCAACAACGCTCTCTTTAGATGGTCGACGTCATCAGAGAGGCTGCGAGATCGAGTCCGCTACGCCTCGAGATCTTAGAGGGCCTTCTTCTTGGCCTCCTCTGCGGCGCTACGAGCGATCTCGCCCTTCACACACTCCACCTTCATCTCTTGGTAGACCGCTCGGGCAGAGGCAACGTCAGCCGTGAGGAGGGCCTTCTCCTTGTCAAGATCGGCAGCTGCGTCCTTGTAAAATTTGGCCTCTTCCTGGGCCTTGGATGCAGCCTCCTCGACCGTTGTGGTCCGCTCCCTCAGCAACGCGGCTTCCTCCACCGCCTTCCTCAAGGCCTCCAGAGCCTCAGCCAGAGCGGCCTCCCTCTCCTTCTCCTCCTCGAGCGCCAAAAGTTCCTTTTAAGCCTTGAGGAGTTTCTCCGGCGACTCTAGGAGTTGGTCCTTGAGGAGAGGGAGTTGCTCCCAACTGCCCCACGTCGCATGGATAAAGCTTGACTTGATGCGGGAGGTCTCTTTCAGATCCTGCGAGCCAGCAGTGGAACAGTAAGGACACAAATCCAAAACGTCCTATGATAGCTAAGGCCCAAAGATACTCACAAAATAAGCCGGTCCGAGCCCGTTGTTGACGACGTCGGACAGGAGCCCCACCACATGCTTCATCTAGAGGCAAGGCTCCTCGAGGTGTTCCCACTTTTTGGCCTTCTTCCGATCGTCCAAAAAGATGTTAGGCTCGGACGGGTCGGTGGAGGCCCGGATGCGAATCCGGTCGGGGCACCAGTTCTCCATTTCCTCTTTCGTGCGCACCTTAACGCCCCGGATGAGCTCCTGGACGGCCTCGAGCGATCCCCCATGACATAAAAATAGGTCGATTAGGGAGGGGAATCGCCCGTCATCATCCACTGTCTTCTAGGTCCCGGTCTCGTCGGAAGCGCCACCCCCTGACGTCCCGGCTTCATCCTCCTCAGAGGGCTTGTGGTCTTCCCACAGCCGTCGTTCTTGGAGAAATCTGGGAGCGATCCCCTCAATGCCGTAGACCGTGCCCTTGATCTCGGACTGAGGGTCCACTGGGGTGCGCATCATGCAAGCAAGCGCCACCACTCCATCCGCCCGCCTTGGCTCCACCGGGAAAGAAGAGGGCGCTCCTGGGCGGAGCCACGCTAGGGTCGGAGGACCGTAGACCGGTAGACCTTTCTCCCCGGTCTCAGGCTCTTGCGGTGTCGGCGGCACTAGCTGGGGCGGATTGTGGGGCGGCGGCTCGAGCAGTCCCTCTAATTGCTAGCTCCTCTGCTGCTGCTGCTGCTCCTGGAGCTCCCGCAGCTCCTCCTGCCGGTCCTGCTCCAACAGTTCCTCGAGCCGGGCTCCTTCCGGCCGGCGCCCCTCCTCTCCTTCTCCCTCTTGCTGCTGCGGCTGCTGCTGCCCCTCATGCTGCTGTTGTCGCGTCTCCCGCTCACGCTCCTCCTCCTCCCTCTTCCTCTGCTCCTCGATGGAGTGGAGCCCGATGGGCCACGGCGTCCGCTTCGCCACAGGGGAAGCCTCGACCTCCTCGTCCATGGATTGAGCTTCCTTTGAAGGCCCGTCGCCGCCAGACCCGTCTCTTATAGTGATAGGATCCCCCTCGACCCTAGATCGGGGAGGCTCGGGGGCTCCCTCCTGCTCTTGGGGGTGAGGCGCCTCGACCCGCTTCGGCGACGGCGGGGTGGACTCCCCCACCAATGGGCTGGGCGGGGCGCTCTCGACGCCAGTTGGTGGCCTAGGGTTGGAGGAGCCTGTAAGCACAAAAAGCAAGTCAGCCATGATGATCGATATGAGGGTAACACGATATCGGGAATAAACCTCTAACCTGAGTCTTTGGAGGCCGCTCCCACCTTAAGCCTCTTGGCCATTGAGGGCTGGGCCTATTTGAGCGTCCGCTTCAACCTGAGGGAAGAAGAATGAACGTAAGTAAAAATCGCAGCCCAAGAAAATGCAAAAGCATCTGAAACCAGAACCACGACATTAAGACCTTACCCCACAGGAAGGGCGACCCGTCTACCGATCCCTCGACCAGCAGGCTTCGAGCCACCCCGTGTCGAGGCTCCGGGCCCCTCGCGAGCGGGCACCGGTCTCGGCTCGGCATCTCCCGCCTGGCCGGCGCCTGGACTTGTGCTCCTGCGATATGTTCCCCCCTTGCTCGAGGCCGCGGCGCGACCACGAGTCAGCGGCTCCGTCGTCAGGGACTTAACCCGGTGGCCTGCCTTAGACGTGGGAGGAGGTTGGGGGCGGGGGACGGTCCGACCTGGCGCAGGCTCTGGAGGAGTGTCGGCGCAGGAACAACGTGGAGACAGCTCCCTCTACTGACTTTCACGAGACCCGCTTGGCGCCTCCTTTGGGACTCCCGTCCGCGGGACGTCGACACCGGTCGGGGGAGGGCCCTCGAGGATCCGGTCGAGACGAGACGCCATTCCCTCGGAATCATTGCTGTCGTCGTCACCTTCGCCGCCATCGTCCTCGTTGGGGGATTCTTCCTCTGGCTCCCCCCTCTGCCTAGACTTCGCTCGACGCGTCTCCAGCGCTTGACGCTCGAGATTCTTCTTCTTTTCCATCTTCTTTTTCAAGTCCACTGCGGACTTCTGCTTTTCCGTGGACTCTCGCCGCTTGTCACGATCGACCTCGTCCTCCTTTACTGGAGGCCTCGAGGATCGAGCGTCGATCGGTCCCTGCACGGGCAGAGATGGTTCTTAAAAATGGTCGAAGAAGATCGAGATTCAAGATCGTACATAGGAAAAGGACTTACCAGGTCGATCGACCCCTGATCGGGCCTCATGGGGAAGCCGTTGACGTGCTCCGGCTGGAAGTCGCCAACAACGGCCGCCCTAACTCGGGCCGCAACCTCATCGTCTGCCGGAGCCTCGTTGGACATCCAGCAAGCCTCGAGATCCCGAGACGGAACACCGGGACCCATCTTGTCCATCCTCAACGGCCGGGACATCAACGGGAGAACCCTCCGATGTTGGACGGCGGAGAGAACGAGAGCAGCTGTCAGGCCTTCCTCGCGTAGCTTCTTCAATGCGTTGAGGAGGGGGTCGAGCCGCGCCTGGTGAGGTTGGACGACGTCGTAGCTCCAATGGCTCGGGCGCTCCGAGATCAAGCGCCCAGTGTAGACAGGGAAGAGGTCGTCGTCGTTCCGTAGATAAAACCACTGGGAGTCCCATCCGGCGTGGTTCGATGTTAACCCCACCGGGATGTACTCGCTCGGCCTCTCCGACTTGCCAGTCTTGAGCACCAGGTTGAGGTAACCGGCCCGTACCGGCTTCCTCACCCCTATGGTTCTGGTAGGGGCATTGAAGAGCTTGTCCCAGTACAAATGGAGCCACAGCTCCCAATGAGGCATCATCCCCAGGAAGCCCTCACACACCGCGGCAAAAACCGCCGCAGCGGTGACGATGTTCGACGAGAAGTGCTGGAGCTCCACCCCGTAGTGCTGGCAGAGCGCCCGCATGAAGCGGCTCGGAGGAGAGCCTAGGCCGTGGCGGTGGAACTTGGCGAAGGAGACCACGTAGCCCTTGGGCGGCCTTGGCTCCCGGTGGTCCGCCGTCAGCACGATCCACTCCGGCCGCGACGACAGAGTGCAGGGGCGCAGGAGTCCCTCCCTCTCGAGCTCGAGCAGCCGACGCTCCGTCATCGACGACGGGCGCCAGTCATTGGCGGCGATGAGTCTCACAGGCATTTTCAGGTGGGAGAAAGGCAACTTTACTACTGCTCGAGGGAGCGCGCGTGTGAGATGGCAAGGAAGCTGAGGCAAGAATGGAGGCAGAAGGCGGAAGGAGCGACGACAACAAGGCCACGGGGCATTTATAGACGGCAACCCACCAACGGACAGATTCCATGGATACGGTAACTCCTCCCATAAATGCGCCGCCTAACGGTCCTTATCTCTCTCACAGACGGGACGCTACGAATTCCACGCTGGCACAGTGCTGCAACGGCTCCCTCCTGAAAAGACGCGCCCAATGGGCAAAAAGATGAACCGCCACGGCCTTTTCCTTCCCTCGTAAGCTAAGGTACACATTTGTTACAACTAAAACCTCGAGAGGTCGCAGGCTGGCCCACCGAATGGGTTCGACAACCGATCTCGAGTACTGGAGTCAGGGATGCCCAGCGATTGGTCGAAAGTCGAGGCCCGCCTCGAGAATTCGCTGGGGATGTTCAAGGCAAGGTCGAGACGGTCGAGAGGAATCCCCCTGAAGGGAGGCATCGAGCCACTGGACTCTATGGAACGAGTCCAGCATCCCCGACCATATCGACCCCGCTTTATGAGAACGCCTCCGGGCTACAGCTGACCCCCTCGAAAGGGGCACAGGTTCTCACTTGGATTACCCGCTAGGAGCTCAATCTAGGGTAGATGACGCTCGCTCCACCAGGAGTACGTCGAGACCCCTGCGTAAAACGAATCGATCAGAGCCTTCCACGATGGATATCGAGAGCGTTTTCGCAAATTAGGCAATATAACCCTCGAAGGAGTCAAACACTCCTCCAAGGGCTCGGGGGCTACCCCCGCGGGGTCGCTCGCGCGCCCCCACAGAAACTCGACCGCAAAATATAGCCTCCACTCGAGCGCCAGCGCTCGAATGGAGACTCGAGGGCTACTGTCGAGGATATCAGTAAGGGGTACCCTAACTGATGAGCATATCAAGAGTAATCCATACACAAGTCAAGGCATCCGACTCGACACCCAGTTGTGTGCACGGTCCTCAACGACCATAGTCTCGAACACGGAAAGAGCGTCCTGCGAATCGATCAAGGCTCGAGCGCCGGCTACCGTGGAATACGGAAACAGGCTCGTACGAATTAGGAGACCTCGAGCGCAAGGACGCCACACGCCACCTGACGCGGGCATGGGAACCAGGGCATTTAATGCGCCTGCCGCGTTCTCACGTAACCCGCCAGTCACGGGAAGCGTGATAGGGAACAGGCACCCGTCCTGTCATTCTTTTTGCAGCCTTCCCCACCAAACAAGCTAGAACGTGGCAGGACGCAGGGAGTGTTGGCGGTTCTTAATGACATATTTACCCCGTCAACATAGTCCATGCAAAGGAAGAAAAGCATGTATTTTACTCACATATACTTATTAAATGCTTACCAAGTTCCACATGTAGTGCAAGTTGTGTTTTCCAGATCATATACAGGCATACAGGTGGAAAGCAAATAAAAAGGCGCAATCCGACACGTCAAAAAAATGCGCAAATAAACAAGTACCCAAAAGCCCAATATAGAAGTGCATCAATTTGCAGGTGGATCTGGACTCAGGGGCCCGATAGGAAGGCAACGGGCTTCGGGCCGGGGCCAGTGGGGCCCACCAGGGGGCGGCCGCCCCCTAGGGTCGGCCGACCCTGACCCAGCCCATCTCGGCACTGCCTTTCGCAGAGGCGGTGCTGAGCCTATCCTCCCGCAGTCCCCGCGTGCAAATTGTTGTTTACACCCTCGGGGACCGACCTTCCCCACCTATTTAAGGAGGGGGAGAGGGAGGCTCCATTCATCTCATCACATTCACAATCAACACTCCACCTTCAAGGCACTTGGGCACTACCACTTCTTAGTTTTTCCTTTTAGCTTTTAAAGAGAGAGTTGGGTGAGCTATCAAGGAGGGCTTGGCTCCTTGGAGAGAAACTTGGGTATGAATAAAGAATATCTTTACTCCAAGTCCGTGCCTTATCATGTCCGATATTGTTCTTCATATGAACTAGAGTATAGTTCGTATGCTATGGTATATGATATAGATCATAGGCCATGTTGTATGATGCTAGCATATGAACTAGAATATAGTTCTAGTGGAAATGATATGACATACATTTTAGTATATAGTTCTTATAGTATAATGCTACCCTAGGGCTAGTAGTGTATTATATGAACTAGTGCTAAGTGTATGTTGTATTATTCTCACTTAGGACTTTAGTCTAATTGCTTCATGTTAATTAATTGCCTAGAAATAGCTTTGTGTGAAGATGGGGGTTTATCATGCTCTTTTGAGAAGGCTCGGGCTTCTTACCTGTCGATCCGTAGGGTCGGGGACCCGGGGGAGTCCGAGTAGGTTCTTTGCATGTAAGCATGGTGCTTGGGTGTAGAGGCCGGGTAAATGCATTGTCCTAGTCCATGGTTGAGGAGATGGCTGCAGGTGGTGACAGCCCTGTCCGTCCTTGGCATTCCCCCACATTCGGCTAGGGTGTAGGAGTCTAAATAGTTGCGGAGGTTGCTGGCAGACCAGTACTCGCGTAACCTCCCAAACCATCTAAACACAGGACTAGATCTAAGTAGTATAATTACATGATTAACTAGTTCTATGACATGATCTGTATCTAGAACCACACCTGCTCCAATAGGTTGTTTGTTTATTCTTTGATTCAATTCATTCTTTTAGTCTCTTTTTATTCCTTAGCCCATATGCCATGCCTAGATTGTGATGGATCACTATTCTACATATAAATGTTTATCACCTGCTATGACCCTTGATTCCATTATTGCTATCATAATTACTTTGATCTATGCTTATCTTAGAATCCTTAACATATTAAGCCTTCCTTAGAGCGAACCTATAAATACGACACTCGGTAAATCCCCGGGTTGAAATGCTACACAATAATTCCCGTCCGCTTGCAGTACTTAAACTCCAAACCTAAGGAACTATCACCCCGGTATATACTTAACATTGTTGGTAGACATGCGCCGAGCTAGTGACTTGTTAAGGAATACCAACATGGCAATCTTAGTGCCACTACCATGATTAAGAACTGGAACCCTACCCTAACGGTAATAAGGCGCCGTTATCGGGAAGGTAGATCTAGCTTCCTATTCAAGGTGGTGATGCTACGGATCTGCCAATATAACACTGCCAATGTCATTATCATGAGTAGAGCAGAACCCTATTCTGGGTAGCGACGCTGAGAAACGCTAACAAGCATTTCTGGCACCGTTGCTTAGGATAGATTTATACTCTAATCTTGGTGATTGCATTAGTAAGTGTTATCACGACATTTCTGACATCGTTGCTGAGGACGGATTAAACCCTGTTCTTAGTGATGACGTTAAGAAATGCCAACAATCATTTCTGGCGCCGTTGCCGGGGAAGGCTAATATGAACATGATTCTAGATAAATATAATCAAGTAATCTGATGTGCGTAATGAGTCAATTGTTATGCAGGATAACTCTGCCTGTTTTCACCATGTTGTGGATGAAACAGGAGGAATAGTGTATGCCTGGTTTCTCTTTGCCGGAAAACTACATCTCCGATCCCGAGGCACTCCTAAGGACTAGACGGTCTCGAACCGTTTCGTCTTTTGCTACTCCACCGACAAGTGAACCAGCCGGTACCGCACCAACCCCGAGCGAACTCATGGCCGCCGAGAAGACACTCCGCAAGTTCTCCGTGCCCGCTGTCACCAACGTGGCCACTGGCCCTGCTGTTGACACGGTCGGCAAGAACTTCGAGCTACGCACCGGCCTGATCACCATGGTGCAGGCGAGCCCATTCTGTGGCTTGCCAAGCGAGGATGCGAATGCATACCTTCAACACTTCCTGGAGCTATGTGACACGATTGTCATCAAGGACATCACTCCTGATGTCATTCGGCTCCGCCTCTTTCCTTTCTCCCTCGTGGGGAAGGCGAAGAGGTGGTTCTATCAAGGTAAAGAAGCTGTCACCACATGGGAAAAATGACCCGCGGCATTCCTCGCCAAGTTCTTCCCCATAAGCAAAACCAATGCTTTGAGGGGAAGGATTGCCAGTTTTCAACAAAATGCCAGCGAAACAATCCCTGAAGCATGGGAGCGGCTACAAGAGTACATCCTAAGCTGCCCCCATCACGGCATGGAGAACTAGATGGTGCTCCAGAACTTCTACAATGGGCTCACGCCCATGTCGAAGGGACACCTTGACGCCACCGTTGGAGGCGCGTTCCTATCACTTACCACCGCCAGGGCCAAGGCCCTGATCGAGAAAATGGTAGAACACCAGAGCTTTGGGGAGGACAGGACTCAACCACCAGCTGCCAAAACACAAAAAGGCATGCATACCGTGAAGGAGATGGATATGCTTGCCGCAAAAATAGATTTATTGATGAAGCAACTCACCGAGAGGAACCAAGAGAACCCCTCGAACTCGGTGAAGGCCATAGACTCGCACATGACGTGCGAGGTCTGTGGAGAAGTTGGCCATTCGGGGAATGATTGCCCCGAAACCCGTGAAGACGCTGCCTACATCAACAACGAGTTTCGCCAACAAGGAGGCGCCAACCAAGGTAATGGTTGGAATAATCAGTCACGCTATTCATTCCAAGGTAATTCGAGTTTTAATTCGAATCAACCTTCATTAAAAGACCTAGTTCTTGGACAAGCTAAAATAAATGAAAACTTAACTAAAAAGTTGCTGTCCAATGATAAGGTTTTAGAAAACGTAAATACGAAATTAGAAAACTTGACTTCTTCTGTTCATAATCAACTGAGCTTTAATAAGATGCTTGAAACACAAATAGCTCAGATAGCTGCTGCCCTTCCTACTGAATATAAAAATAATTCTGAAAATGTAAAAGCGGTGACCACGAGGGGTGGTAAGACCACTCGTGATCCACCGAACCCTAATGCTGATGCAGGGAAGGACAAAGAGCAACAGGAGATAACAAAGAAAACCCAAAAAGATGTCAGACCAGAAGAAGAGGAAATGGCACCAAAAGACCCATTGGGGTACACGGACACCACGTACCTGCCATTTCCCACAAGAAATAGAAAACAAGCTGTGGATGAACAATTCACTCGCTTGTTGAGATGATGGAGAAGATACATGTAAGCGTTCCTTTGATGGACGTTCTACATGTACCTTCTTATGCCAAGTACATCAAGGATATCATCAACAACAAGCACCCACTGCCATCCACTGAAACAATTAAGCTGACGGAAGAGTGTAGCGCTGCTATACTCAACCGTCTCCCAGAGAAGAGGAAGGACCCGTGGTGCCCTACAATCACATGCTCAATTGGAACTCAGCGCTTTGATCATGCGCTATGTGATTTAGGTAGAAGCGTAAGTGTGATGCCTAAAGTTGTCTTTGACCAGCTCAACTTCACTCAACTCAAGCCAACCACGATGACTCTCCAACTGGCTAACTCATCGGTCAGGCATCCAACTGGAATAGCCGAAGATGTACCAGTACAAATCAGAGGACTGTTTGTTCCCGTGGACTTTGTGGTGCTTGATATGGAGTTAACCAAGGAATCACCATTGATCCTTGGGAGACCCTTCTTGAGCACCGCAGGAGCACAGATTGATGTGAAGGAAGGAAAGATCAGTTTACACATCAATGGGAAGGAGGAGAAGTTTGAGTTCAAACCAAGGCATCAAGAGCAATGCTCAATGATCCTGGTTAGATATGGACCAAATAAACAGATAAAAGAGGTGCAGATACAGCCTGAAATTATTTATAGCATCTCTAAATCAGTAAAAAGACCTACACAAAAGCCGGAGCAAAAGAAAAAGGCAGCTCCCAAAAATAAACATGAGGAGCAAAATAAAGCTTGTAAGCAAAACAAGGCTCCGGAAGAAAAAGAGAGTCCCCTTCCACCAAAGAAGGTATGGAAGGAGATCCAAAAGGCCACCACACCACCAAAAACCAATCAGATGAAGTGGAGGCCAAAGAAGGAACAAGCATCTCCGTCCACTTCTCCCAGACAAGGAGGTCCATCACCAAGCATGGGAGAAAAAGGTCTTGCTCACCAGACCTAAAAAGGTAAGCCCTAAAAAAAAATAAAACAATAATAATAATAAACACTGGCCAGAAGCTAGCTTGGGGGAGGACCCCCAATCCCGAGGTTATCTGCATTGCATATTTATTTTCACGCATCCTTAATTTTAAATTAGCATGTTTACTTTATGAAATTTTCATTAGTTAAATTCATGTTTTAATTATTGCATATAAAAAATGAAAAAAATGCTAAAAAGACAAAAATATAATTCCACTCTTATATGTGATGTAAGATATATGCTTCTTCCTTGTTGAAATGATGAATAGTTGCTCTATCATAATTTCTTTCCAGTATCTAGTTTCAACCATGAATTCTCCAAATTAATAAAATGATTAAATGCGTGGGTTGCAAAATGCTCTATCTAAAGTCTATAGTAATTAATGGATATATTTGTGATGATCTGAGCTGCTAGTATCTTGTTCTAAACAACGCTGGAGTTCTGGAGTTTTTACAAAAGTAAAATAATCACATTGAGTTAGATTAAGCTTTTTTGACCCTTTGAGAGGTTGTCATACCATGGAAAACAAAAATATTTCATTATGTTATCATCTCAAAAGTTTGTTAGAAGGCATATGGCTATGAAAAAGAAAAAAAAGCATCCGAGGAAATAAAAAGGCATGTGTCCGAAACCTCAAAAAGAAAGATCACGTGGAAATAAAAAGGGACATGTGTCCGGAACCTCAAAAAAAATAAAAATAAAAAAATGGGCAAGTGCCTAACAGTAGAATTAGCCACATAGCCATGTGTCTCTAATAGACAAAAAGAGAATGATGGAAAAGAAAAGGTTTTCAAAAATTCAATGGTATGATTAACTTTCTCTTTGGATCCATTGTTTAATTTGACAAATAAATGTGCTAAGTTTTGAAAATCAAAAACTCCAGAACAAAGGTGAAGTAAAGAACTTGGGATATAGCACTCGATCTGATCAAATCCATCCTGCAAATGCTTAAGGTCCCAAGGTATGAGCAATAAGCCCCATGACATATCTGTTCAAAATTCAAAGGAGAATTCTTGTTTGAAGGTATGTACTGGATAGAAGTGAAAATATTGTAGCAACTCCTAATCAACAACCAAGATCTTAGCTTCTTGCTCGAGGACGAGCAAGGGGTAAGTGTTGACGGTCCTTAATGCTCACATTTCACCATCAACTAATCATAGAAAAGGATCCAAATGCAACCAACACCTAGACTTAGGGTTTTATCTGACAGAATTCCACAAATTTTGGTGTTTGTCTATTTCTGCAGGGGGTTATCAGGAAATAGGGAAGAAAGGCCCACACGTCGGGTTTACATAGAGATATTAACGTGCTGCACAATTATCTACCATCTAGAAGAGTCCAGAAGCCACGGGAGCGAACGGGAGACGTAACGGAGCCGGGCACTGGGCGCCCGCCCTCCCCCCTGGACCAAACAGAGTCCAATTCAGGGACAATGCTCCACCGACCTAATACTTCAAGGAAAACCACACGATCAATATCGGTTTGATCCGACGGCCCAGATTCACTTGGAGGGACTATAAAACCAGACCCCCCTGGCACCTGGAGATCATACCTCTTCTACAGAATCAAAGTTAGGGTTTCAATTCTTCATCTAAGTAGAGAGGATCCCTCTAGTTCTTCTAGTTCTACCTCTAGTTCATCTAGATCTAGTTCTAGTTCATCTAGTTCTAGTTCTAGTTCCTCTAGTTCTAGTTCTAGTTAGTTCTAGTTGTAATCTAGAAAATAGGGAGAGAGAAGAGGAGAGCGGAGGAGGAGCCGGATCTGTCGGATCTTCCTCAACATAATACTTTTGCAGCATCTGGTTTGTTCTTCATCATTCTCCAGGTTCTTCAATTCATAACTCCTGAGTTCTTTAATTACTTTTATTTACATTCAAGTTATTTATTGGATTCCCGCTTGCATCAAGTGCTCTAGTCTTTATAACGCTAGAGTAGTAATTAATAGATTAGACGTGGTGTTTAGTCTTGCAATTACCTGGAATTGCACCCAATCCTACGGATTGTTGTGGTAGCCTTAGGGTAGTGACAGCCCTAATGGTCGACGTATTCCACCTCGTTCGGATCGGTGTTTGTAGGACCGTAGTCGGAGCTTCCTAGCCCCCTTCTCATCTCTTTCTGTGGTTAGTGTTCTGATGTCCTGAAATAGATAATCTTGAAGTAATTCTTGATTCTTAGATCAACTAGAGAACTCTCAGGAAACTTCCTCTCTTCCCACCAAAAATATTCATATAGTTATCCTTGGGCGATCTTGGATCTTAATTAGTACACTCACATTCTCTGTGGAAAATCGATACTCTGGAATACTCCCGGGTGAAGGCTACATCGGTATCCGTGCGCTTGCGGATTTTTCTGTTTGCGTTTAAAATACTCAACAAGCTTTCTGGCGCCGCTGCCGGGGAACGGTAGCTGTGCTAGTTTCGAACCAAGTCGTCCGTGTATCCTTTATCTTTTCCTTTTTTTTTACCACACTCACCTTACCATTTTCACCACACCACATGGATTTCACTCTAAGCATTAATGAGCATGGAATTTATTTCATAGCCACTTCATTTACTCCATGCTCATATGCAACATCTTCACAATCCATTGGTCTCTCCAACATCACCACATTCGAGATCTCCAACCCCCACTTCCTTTCTATTTATAGAAACTTTAAAAGGGCGGTTGTCGATGCATATGTCTATAGTAAATTTTGCAGATCTCGTTGAGTTGATCTTGATATAGGTCAGCGTTGGAGGGGAAACCACTTCACTGACATAAATGGATGGTTTCCCAAGGACAAGCTTAGTGTCCTAAAACAAGCACTGATCAGATTGTAACATGAGCTTTTAATTATTTGCAACATTACCTTGTGTATTGAGCATATAAGGATAATTGTAAAAATATTCCTTCGGGTATTCTTGTCACTAACCTTTCCAGGATTGGAGCAAGAAGATCGGATGAATGACAAGCACAATGTATGTCCAACCAATCATCATACAACATTGAATTAAACTCATCCAAACTTGAATTTTGCAAAATTCAAGCTTGGGGGAGTACTTTACATAAAATCATCCTTCCTATGTTGCTATGTTGGTTGTCCCTACCTTTAAGACATGCTCAATTTGTTAAATACTAATCACACTACTTCATCTCCACTTGAGTAGATCTCTATAAATGCTTTCATGCTACCTTTATTTGCTTTAGTATATGTCTAGGTTTGGAGTAGTTTCATTTATCTCTTAATTAAGCATGGTGCTTAGTTAGGAATGTTGATCTTACTTCCAAAGGATTTTAAATTAAGCATGATGCTTAGGTTAAAATTCCCTCCTAAATCAAATTAGACATGGTGTCTAGGTTGATCTTTGAGCCGATAGTATGCTATAGTAGATATTGGATATTTTGTTGGACGAACCCCTGCAGGAAAACTTTCAATATCGACCTGGGAAGTCCTGAGATAAACTCACATTGGAGACAAAGAGAGAGACACATGAAGTTTAACAATTTACACAAGGAAGGCATAGCTCACAAGAGATGATCCATGGAGGGTGCCACAAACACAATACACAACTACTAAGAGAGGAAAGCTTCCACAAGGTGATGCTGTACCATCACTCTTAAAGTAAGGTAACATCTTAAAGTACTTGACTATCACTTCTATAAGCTTCTCCTTATTTCTGGCGTTCACATGAATAAAAGAGACAAACATGTATGATTTACAACTCTAGATTAACCAACCCAATCGATTCAATATGTTTAATCCTTCCACCTTTGTGATCCCACACTCCTAATCATATGAACTAAAATATTGCACACTCAATCTATGGAAGATATATAAAAAACAAGATAAATATAGATTGATTATCTTTCCTTTAGGTTGAGTGATCTGATCTGACAAATGTTTTAAATGCTACACTCATGATCTTATTATCCATCAACTTTGTCTTGCTCACTATGCTTGAGGTTAGAGGAGAACAAACACACTTTTGGTTCTGTTGGTGTTTTCCACCAACAGGGCCCATGCACTTGATCTCTGCCTTGTCTCTATGAGCAGGTACACTTCGAGCAAAATATGAAGGACTTTTACAACTCCTAGACTCCACCAAGTGAAGAACCTAGATCTACGAGCACAAACACACTGGAGAGACTGGACACTTAGGCAATCACTGCCCTGAGATGCTTAAGGACATAACTTCTGGAGTAACCCTGTTGTGGAAGTAATTACTGACCTTCTGCCGGTCAAGAGAGACAATCCAGGACACCCCGTCATCCCGATCTCCATCGGCATGGTGGACTTCCTAGAAGCACTCTGCGAATTTGGCTACAGCGTCAACATTAGGCCCAGGGTACTCTATGAAAAATTCTTTACACTTCCTTTACTAGAGACAACCATGTGTTTGCAGCTTGCAGCTCGGACACTATGTTTCCCAAAGGGAATATTGAAGAACCTCTACGTCCGAGTTGTTACCTTGTGCGCCCCAGCAGACTTCGTGATGATAGAGACTGGTACTGTTGAGAGGGCACCCATCATCCTAAGGAGGCCATTCCTAAACACCTCGGGAGCTATCATCTATGCTAGTGCTGCCAAGATCAGTTTCTACATCAAGGGGAGGAAGGAGACGTTTTCCTTCAAGAACAAGACTACACAAATCTCAGAGCATTCCTGACATGAACCAAGGAAGAGGACCAACAGGAGGAACAGGAACAAGCAAGTGTGGACCGAGTCAGCTAAGATTGTCACTGCAGTTCAAGGAGGACAAGATCATCTATTTAAGTCACCGTTCCTAACCAAAAAGGACGACCCAGGCATGCCAAGCATCCAGTGCTCCATTAATGGATACAACTTCCAGAAGATGCTTTGCGACACCGGGTCAGGCGTCAACATAATGGCCGCAGTCACCTATCAACTCCTGTTCGGAACCATGCCACTAAAACCGTCATACATTTAGCTCCAGATGATTTTAAGGTTATTGACATGGGAGAAGACAAGTATGATCCACCCATCATCCTTGGAAGACCGTTCCTCAGCACCGTTAAAGCAATCATCTACATTGGAACCAGAGAAGTCCACATGCACTTCCCCTCTGAGAAGGTACGCCGCTATTTTACTGACCCTAACTATATAGTTGAAGACTCTAAGCAGGTCAGGACAAGAAGAAGACGACGCAACCTCAACCAGAGAAGACAAATCATCAAGGACGGATGGGTAGACTATGAAGGAGAATAGGTAATGTCTGAAGACATACAACTTGAACAGAACTGTCCTAAGGAGACCGTAGCACCGAGTCAGGTGTGTAGAGAGAAGAATGTTATACACGAAGAGGAGGCGCCGCCGGAACCACCGACTACGCCATCCAGCGAATCCCAGGACGATTGAGAAAACAGAGAGTCCCGTTCGGAGGACATAAAAACACCGAACGTCTTGCCAAGAGGTAAACTTGGTAGTTATCTTTTTCCTTTCAATTATTTTAGCTAATCAGGTTCATATCATCTTGAAAATAAAATAAAAATGTTTAAAATAGTAAGCCCCATGTGAGTATGCTCATGGCATAAAACCCATAAGTACATTCACTGTGGTGGCGTAAAAATAAAATAAATATATTCCTGTCCTAGAAAAATGAAAATACAAAAATAGATTTATGATCCTACTAAAGAGAGTAACATTTACTAAGGAGGCTCAACATGATAAAGGCTAGAGATTTTATGCTAACACTTAACTAGTTCCACAAAGCTTTGTTGTCTATTTGAGCTCCATAGAATTCAAGGATCAAAGAAGACTAGCACACGGAGGACATCTTAATCACTGTCAGAGTGCTGCCGACATTCAAATACACCTCCGCCACTTCTAGCTACATCACAAGGAATTACGTCAAAATCCAGCTTGGGGGAGAGCACTGCCATTTATCCAGCTAAGTGTTTCTACTCACGTTTATACTTTACTCGAATAATAAAAAGATGCATAATCATAAAAACCCAAATAAAAATTTTGTGCTTATATATATATATATATATATCTTTGCTTAGTTTGCTAAATAAATAAATAAATAAAGTTTGCTATGAACCCTCATGATAAGCTCTCACATGGAAATGATGAATAGTTGCTCTGCCATGTACCTAGTTTTCAAGTTTAAGCTTTCTCTCAAGTTTAGTCGTAACTGTTATTAATTAAGATTTGCTCTAAATCTGAACTTGTGGGAAGAGTACTTGATATGAAGTCTAAGTCGTTAACGGATATGATATGGGAAGGTTGAGCTGTTGTTTATCAGTTCCTAGAGATGCTAGAATTCTGGAGAATTTTATCTTTGAAAATCTTTAAAATGTTGCATGATGAGTTCCTGTATGATGAGAGTTTAAATTCCTACCACAGCCATATGTACATGCTTGCTAGACTTTGAGCCACACATTTACTTTTTACTGCTTATGAGCATTGAGTGTGGTCAAGCTGTGTAGACCCTTAGGAGCTTGTCATGTGGTTAAGTCAAGATTCACTTGCACGTTCACTCACACATGCTGCTTCTACTCCGAAAGTACGCATCCACATATATCCACCCATTTCCATCTTCAGAACCACCCAAAAATATCCTACTCCTAATCCGGGAGAGAATAGCCAAAAACATTTCTGTTTTCCCCTGTGAAATAAATGCTCAAGTTATCATGTTACTACCACTTGCTATATTATCTCATGAGATGAGTGCTCTAAAAAAAAGAAGAGAGAGAGAAAAAAGTGAATACGAGGAAATAAAAAGGGGCAAGTGCCCGGAACCTCGAAAGAAAAGAAAAAGTGAGACGAGAGGTAAAAATGGACAAGTGTCCGACAGTAGAATTAGCGGTACAAGATACCCACCTGAGAGAAAAGAAAAAAAAGAGAGAAAATATAGAGCATCTCATTCTCCTCTAAAAGTTTCAAAAGAGCAAGAAAGGTATGTATCCCCTCAAAAGAGCACAAGTAGAATTAGACTTCCACCATTGTTATCACCATCATCACCATACACCATTCATTCGCCACACATGCACATCTTGATTTGACTTATTGACTTATTCTTCTGGATCCATGGTTTGACTATGCAATAAATGTCTTGTAAGTATGTATTAGCTGTCTCCCACCTATGAGCTCCAGATATCAAAACCTTAGTAGAGTAGGGTGAGAGAGAAGGCAATGCCACTATGCCTCATACCAAAAATACCACATACTTTGAGAGAAGGCATACACCATTACTGCCTTGGTAAGGATCCAGAAATACCACAAAAGAGAGACTAGAGAGAGTCATACAAGGAATCTCTGAGTTTTATTTGAAAATCTGCAAAAACTCCAGAGCTATAGTTAATCGAAGAACAAGAGACATGGCGCTTGACTAGACCGTTCTATCTTTTAACTGCTCAAGACAGAAGTGACGGTTACAAGTCCCGTGGTGGAAGGTAAAATGAGTAAGTTTAAATCTTAACAGTTTACCCTAACCCAGAGATGAGATCTTGTTTGAACGTATGTGTATCTTTAAGGCATGAAACCACTGCAGAAACTCTTGAGTCCATCTTTGCTCAGGGACGAGCAAAGGTTAAGCTTGGGGGAGCTTGTTGACGGTCCTTAATGCTCACATTTAACCATCAACTAATCATAGAAAAGGATCCAAATGCAACAAACACCTAGACTTAGGGTTTTATCTGACAGAATTCCACAAGTTTTGGTGTTTGTCTATTTCTGCAGGGGGTCATCAGGAAATACGGAATAAAGGCCCACACGTCGGGTTTACATAGAGATATTAACGTGCCGCACAATTATCTACCATCTAGAAGAGTCCAGAAGCCACGAGACCGAATGGGAGACGTAACGGAGCCGCGCACTGGGTGCCCGCCCTCCCCCCTGGACCAAACAGAGTCCAATTCGGGGACAATGCTCCACCGACCTAATACTTTAAGGAAAACCACACGATCAATGTCAGTTTGATCCGATGGCCCAGATTCACTTGAAGGGACTATAAAACCAGACCCCCCTGGCCCCTGGAGATCATACCTCTTCTACAGAATCAAAGTTAGGGTTTCAATTCTTCATCCAAGTAGAGAGGATCCCTCTAGTTCTTCTAGTTCTACCTCTAGTTCATCTAGATCTAGTTCTAGTTCATCTAGTTCTAGTTCTAGTTCCTCTAGTTCTAGTTCTAGTTAGTTCTAGTTGTAATCTAGAAAATAGGGAGAGAGAGGAGGAGAGCAGAGGAGGAGCCGGATCTGTCGGATCTTCCTCAACATTATACTTTTGCAGCATCTGGTTCGTTCTTCATCGTTCTCCAGGTTCTTCAATTCATAACTCCTGAGTTCTTTAATTACTTTTATTTACATTCAAGTTATTTATTGGATTCCCGCTTGCATCAAGTGCTCTAGTCTTTATAACGCTAGAGTAGTAATTAATAGATTAGACGTGGTGTTTAGTCTTGCAATTACCTGGAATTGCACCCAATCCTACGGATTGTTGTGGTAGCCTTAGGGTAGTGACAGCCCTAACGGTCGACGTATTCCACCTCGTTCGGATCGGTGTTTGTAGGACCGTAGTCGGAGCTTCCTAGCCCCCTTCTCATCTATTTCTGTGGCTAGTGTTCTGATGTCCCGAAATAGATAATCTTGAAGTAATTCTTGATTCTTAGATCAACTAGAGAAATCTCAGGAAACTTCCTCTCTTCCCACCAAAAATATTCATATAGTTATCCTTGGGCGATCTTGGATCTTAATTAGTACACTCACGTTCTCTGTGGAAAATCGATACTCTGGAATACTCTCGGGTGAAGGCTACATCGGTATCCGTGCGCTTGTGGATTTTTCTGTTTGCGTTTAAAATACCCAACAGTAAGCTTGGGGGAGTTTGTTGGCGGTTCTTAATGACATATTTACCCCGCCAACATAGTCCATGCAAAGGAAGAAAAGCATGTATTTTACTCACATATACTTATTAAATGCTTACCAAGTTCCACATGTAGTGCAAGTTGTGTTTTGCAGATCATATACAGGCATACAGGTGGAAAGCAAATAAAAAGGCGCAATCCGACACGTCAAAAAAATGAGCAAATAAACAAGTACCCAAAAGCCCAATATAGAAGTGCATCAATTTGCAGGTGGATCTGGACCCAGGGGCCCGAGAGGAAGGCAACGGGCTTCGGCCCGGGGCCTGCGGGGCCCACCAGGGGGCGGCCGCCCCCTAGGGTCGGCCGACCCTGACCCAGCCCATCTCGGCACCGCCTTTCGCAGAGGCGGTGCTGAGCCTATCCTCCCGCAGTCCCCGCGTGCAAATTGCAGTTTACACCCTGGGGAACCGACCTTCCCCACCTATTTAAGGAGGGGGAGAGGGAGGCTCCATTCATCTCATCACATTCACAATCAACACTCCACCTTCAAGGCACTTGGGCACTACCTCTTCTTAGTTTTTCCTTATAGCTTTTAAAGAGAGAGTTGGGTGAGCTATCAAGGAGGGCTTGGCTCCTTGGAGAGAAACTTGGGTATGAATAAAGAATATCTTTACTCCAACTCCATGCCTTATCATGTCCGATATAGTTCTTCATATGAACTAGAGTATAGTTCTTATGCTATGGTATATGATATAGATCATAGGCCATGTTTATGATGCTAGCATATGAACTAGAATATAGTTCTAGTGGAAATGATATGACATACATTTTAGTATATAGTTCTTAGTATAATGCTACCCTAGGGCTAGTAGTGTATTATATGAATTAGTGCTAAGTGTATGTTGTATTATTCTCACTTAGGACTTTAGTCTAATTGCTTCATCTTAATTAATTGCCTAGAAATAGCTTTATGTGAAGATGGGGGTTTATCATGATCTTTTGAGTAGGCTCGGGCTTCTTACCTGTCGATCCGTAGGGTCGGGGACCCGGGGGAGTCCGAGTAGCTTCTTTGCATGTAAGCATGGTGCTTGGGTGTAGAGGCCGGGTAAATGCATTGTCCTAGTCCACGGTTGAATGGATGGCAGCAGGTGGTGACAGCCCTATCCGTCCTTGGCATTCCCCCACGTTCGGCTAGGGTGTAGGAGTCTAAATAGTTGCGGAGGTTGCTGGCAGACCAGTACTCGCGTAACCTCCCAAACCATCTAAACATAGGACTAGATCTAAGTAGTATAATTACATGATTAACTTGTTCTATGACATGATCTGTATCTAGGACCACACCTGCTACAATAGGTTGTTTGTTTATTCTTTGATTCAATTCATTCTTTTAGTCTCTTTTTATTCCTTAGCCCATATGCCATGCCTAGATTGTGATGGATCACTATTCTACATATAAATGTTTATCACCTGCTATG
Source organism: Sorghum bicolor (assembly GCF_000003195.3). Lineage (NCBI taxonomy): Eukaryota > Viridiplantae > Streptophyta > Magnoliopsida > Poales > Poaceae > Sorghum > Sorghum bicolor. Next base: position 20,558,208 of record NC_012873.2, on the reverse strand, counting down.
ACCCTTGATTCCATTATTGCTATCATAATTACTTTGATCTATGCTTATCTTAGAATCCTTAACATATTAAGCCTTCCTTAGAGCGAACCTATAAATACGACACTCGGTAAATCCCCGGGTTGAAATGCTACACGATAGTTCCCGTCCGCTTGCGGTACTTAAACTCCAAACCTAAGGAACTATCACCCCGGTATATACTTAACACTATTGCTAGACATGCGCCGAGCTAGTGACATGTTAAGGAATACCAACATGGCAATCCTAGTGCCACTACCATGACTAAGAACTGGAACCCTACCCTAACGGTAATAAGGCGCCGTTATCGGGAAGGTAGATCTAGCTTCCTATTCAAGGTGGTGATGCTACGGATCTGCCAATATAACACTGCCAATGTCATTATCATGAGTAGAGCAGAACCCTATTCTGGCTAGCGACGCTAAGAAACGCTAACAAGCATTTCTGGCACCGTTGATTAGGATAGATTTATACTCTAATCTTGGTGATTGCATTAGTAAGTGTTATCACGACATTTCTGACATCGTTGCTCAGGACGGATTAAACCCTGTTCTTAGTGATGACGTTAAGAAATGCCAACAGGGAGTGGGTCGGAACGTCTAATCAAGACCCCCCTCGAGACGCCCAAGGTCAGCGCTCTGGCTAGCGAGGCGTTACACGGCACCCGACCCTCGAGTAGGCACGTTTCCTTCCTGGGGAAGGGTTGGGCGACGAGTGACAGCACCTCAACCACTCCGACGCAGCTGCTGCCGTGACGTACAAGCATGCAACAGATAAACCAGTCCAGGACGACACATAGAGCGGGATACAGGGGCACGCGTAATCATCATCAAGGTACCAAGACAAGATGGCTCGAGACCACGCCGGTACGGAGGCCTCGAGTAGGTCAGCGCGCCTTACCTCTATCGACCCCTACTCTAACGCCTATACATGTACCCTAGGCCTCTTCTTGGAAATATAAAAGGGGAGGCCCGGGAGCGGATAGAACACATGCAACACAACACAAGACTCACGTAGTAGAAGAACCTTACACATCTCAGTTCATACACGCCTGTATTCACCCCTGTACAAGCATTTAGGTGCAAGATAATACAAACTCTCCTCCCCCGCTGGACGTAGGGCCTTCTCTTGCCCGAACCAGGATAAATCTTTGTGTCTTTTCTTGTATCCCATCTGGAAAGGGGAGCACGCATACAAGTTTCACTCGTTGGTGTGACCCCCCGGGGGGAAAACACCGACAAGTTGTGATGAAACCCTTGCTGCATTTTACTCCTTCCTTGTCCAGATATCTTACCATTACCTGGTCATAGAGTTAGGATCAAGTCGCAGCTTAGTCATGCTTTAATCAGTAGAAGTCGGCTGATATCCTGTCACCTGCGCGAGATAGGGTTGTGTCGGATCACGATTGTCTATATGTGCTATCGTGGAAGGAACCTGATTAAAATGACTTAAGCCAGGCGGAGTTTTGCAAGGTTGTAGTAACTCCGTCTTTGGCAGCTAAGGACCGATCGTTGTACGTCCTCTTATCATGTTGAGCGCATGCCTGACACTTAGTTGGCCGGATAACTCGTTCCGACCGTGAAGCCTTGTAGTATGACTCAGGCCGGAATACCGGGAAGTATAAAGTGCGCACTACCGGAGGAAGTGCGGTGTGCGGGGGACCATTGGTGTAAGACCAAAGGCAGGTGAGTTAAAAGTCCTGACCTCCCTGGAAGAGTGGTAGCCCTGGGAGTGCGGCGCTGATCGGAGCCGCGATTCCTGAGTCGTACCAAAGGTGACCCACTGGCTCTCCGACGGGGGAAGCTTGGGTGAGTGCTAGGAATAACCCTCCAGCTGGATAGGAATCGATTCGAAGCGCCGTCTCTCCCGGATAGTGAGAACTTGACAGAGCAGCGGCAAAGGTAGCATTCACTAAGTACAATGGTTCTTGATAATGTTGTTGATGATAGCAAGGAAGAACATATGATGAACTTGATATGGTTATTATTGCTTGTAATAATCAAGTGAAGTGTTTTAGTCCAGGTGCTAATCTAGTGATAGGCTAATGATGATTAATATGATGCTAATGCAAGTAGTAAAGTAATCACTTAAGCTTTTGGCAAATGTTGAGTCAAGCCAGTTACACTTTATGCTCAAACTTACATGATCCTTGGTGTCTTTTATGTTTTACTAGACGGGTAAGTCTAGCTGAGTACATCCTCGTACTCAGGGTTTATTCCCACCTATTGCAGATGATATCTTTTATGATGGCTTCTGCAAGACCTGTCTCCATCCCGCTGCGGATGAAGACTAAACCGTTGGGCATGGTTCTCTAACTACTTTGTATCTGTTGCTTTTGATGGATGGCATGAGACTCTGGCTGAAACAAGAACTTGTGAAATGAACTTGGGAATGTGAGTTGTAAACTATTTTGCTTCCGCTACTACAAACATGTGTTGTAATAACTAAGTAACTCCGATGTGGTGCCGCTTCGATGGCAATGAATGACTATGTAACATTCGCTGTGTTATATTGAACTATTATGATCTTGGTTTGTTGCAAGTTGGTTTGAAGTCCTTCGTGATTTCAGTTGACTACCGGGATTATATGGGCTCCAGTTCGGAAACTTGATTACTAGTTGATCGTTTCTACACTTGAACTCTTATAATTTGGTCGGTTCTGTGACATGTCACGGGTACGGGGGCCAGAGCATTTAATGCGGCTGCCATGCTCCCACCTAACCTGACAATCACGGGAAGTGTAATAGGGGAACAAGCACCTGTCAAATCCCAAATTTTCCTAGCTTTATCCCCGAGATTGGAGAAAAGTACAGACCCGTACAGTATGGCAGACGTAATATCCCATCGCGACCCCTCGAGACGCTCAAAATCAGCGCTCTACATAACAAAGCCGCCTGAGCCTCCTGACCCTTGAACAGGCTTGTTCCTTCCCAGGGAAGGATCAAGCGACGGAAGTCAGCGCTTCAACCACCCCAGATGTGACTACTGCCACAACGTACAAGCGTGCTCACACCCAAGCCAATACCAGACGATGTGCAGGGAGTTAGGCTCAGGGAACGCACGCGCCATCATAAAAAAATACCCCATAACAAGACAGCTCGAGAACACGCCGGTACGAAGGCATCAAGTGGGTCAGCGCCATACCCCTATCAAGGCCTACTCAAACGCCTAAACTCTGTAACCTAGGCCTCCCCTTGGAACTATAAAAGGGGACGCTGGGAGAAACATCCAAGAGATATATAGAACACGATTCTCACACCACCACCATTGGCTAGGACTTAGAACCCTTAGTCACATCCACTTGTATTCACCCCTGTACAAGCACTTAGGTTCAAGATAATACAAAGTCTCCCCCCCCACTGGACATTGGGCCTTCTTTTGCCCGAACCAGGATAAATCTTTATGCCACTCTTGTATCACCATCCGAAAAGGGGAGCACGCACACAAATTCACCCGTTGGTGTCACCCCCCAGGGTCAAAACACCGACAGTTGGTGCGCCAGGTAGGGGTCCTGCGTGTTGCCATTGATTTCTCATCTCTTTTTGGATGGCCACTCACGTCTCACTGATCCCACGGTCCACGGTGATCTGGTTCGGGAGCCTTGAGTTCATGTCCACCGGCTTCAGCTACGACATGATCCTACTCTCAGTCAAAGGACTAGGAGGGGCCCACGTCATGCCCACGCGGTCAAAGGCCCCGCGACGGCCTCACCACCACGCTTACCCGCCCAAGAGGAGGCGTGATCAGCATCGCCACCGCCCCACCGCTGTTGCACGATCGTCGCCTCGTGCAAGACAGGCAACGATGGAGGGGCCGACAGCTCCGCACATCGAGACCACAGTCACGATGGCCAGGCGACAGAGCGGCCACACGACGGCGTCAGGGGGCAGTGTACCCCGTGCACCCTCGCCACCATCTACACTGCTACCACATGGTCTGTTCGCCACAAGGCGGATGCTCCCATTCAGGTTGGACAACGCTGCGATGTCGCTCGGCAGGACATATGTCCAGGTGCCGGGACGTGAGTGGAGCGACCATTGGTCCTCCCGCACGACATAGAGATGCAGCAGCAAACTCAGCAAGTGGCTGAGCAGTCAGGTTTTCCCTAGATACGTAGGCCTCGACGCCTAGGACCTAGGTGATACACCCTCACCACGCTCAGACAACAGTTGTCGGAGGAGGGGCGTGGATGTTTCTACACCACCGAGCTAGACCCCGACTCTGAATCCGACAGCTACGACCCTACAAGGGTATGTTTCAACATCGACAGGGCCATGGCTACCACGGCCGACACGCAGGACGCCGCCACTGGTGCTCGAGCTCCCGCAGCTAGGGAAGATCCTAGGACACCTGGGAACGATGGGTAGGCAGACCCACCCCTCAGGACGACAAGGCCACAACTTGCGCAGCTGTGAGAGCTGAAAGCCAAGCTAGACGAGGATCGCAAGCGCCTCAGCTAGCTTGAGCAGGCCCTCGAGCGAGACCAACCGCACCCGCATGGTGGGGGCACGCGCGGTCGTGCTCGAGACGTGTACCAATAGATCATCGGGGATGAAGAGCCTGAGCGGCTCGTAAGTTGTTTCCCTCGAGCTGGTCAGAACATCGTGGAAGCCTGAGCCTGTTGACGGTCCTTAAGTATCAAATTTAATTATCAAATAAATAAAGAAAATGATCCAAATGAAATCAAGATCTAGACTTAGGGTTTTATCTGACAGAATTCCACGAGTTTTGGTGTTTGTCTATTTCTGTAGGGGGTTATCAGGAAATACGGAAGAAAGGCCCACACGTCGGGATTACATAGAGATATTAACGTGCCGCGCAATTATCTTACATCTAGAAGACTCCAGAAGCCACAAGACCGAAGCGGAGTCGAAATGGGGCCAGAGGCAGGGCGCCCGCCCTCCTGCCCTGGGCGCCCGCCCCCTCCCTGAGTCCAATCAGGACTCTGCTTCGTGGGAGATCTCCACCGACCTAAAGGATGAATCTAAACCATACAATCTATGTCGGTTTGATCCAATGGCCCATATTCACTTGGAGGGACTATAAAACCAGACCCCCTGGCCCCTGGAGGAGGGAGCCTCTCAACCCTAATTCATTGTTCCATCAAGGGAGAAGAAGCCTCTGATCAAGATTAGAGCCACCACATCAATTAGACATCTAGATTAGCATAGCTACATAGGATTAGAACTAGAAGGAGTCAATCTTCGATTGGTTTCCGGATCTGTCAAGTGGATTCTTGGTAATTCGCTAATTGTGCTTCTAATTACTTTCTAATTATCTTTGTTCTTCAATATTATGAATATGACTTTGTTCTACTTCAATATATTGCTTATGACTTTGCTCTACTTGCTTATATTCAAGATTATATTGTTCTTAGTTTATCATAGTTATGTACTTGGCTTAGTTAGATTCGATCTATATACATGCTTAGGATCGTATAGCGTTTATCCATCGGATCCATGGGTAAATGATAGATATTGTGTAGGCGTGGTGCTTATACCGTATTTATCTGCGATTGTACCCAATATGCCAGATCGTGGGGTGGTTCGTGATAGTGACAGCTTCATTGATTCTTATATAGTCCCCCTCTCGTGTATTGGGCTGGCAGAGCAACATTATTACAGGGGAGTGATTGCTAAGTTTCTCATTTACCTTGCTAATATCACTATGCATGGGCGTAGTCTTGTCTTGCAATGATTGCTAAGTATGCTTGCACTAACTATGATATGCTAGACTATATAGTTGAGAATAACTTAGGGAATATTCTTGTAGTTCGTTCTAATACCATGCTAATGACTTTCTAGAGTATCTAATTGAGGTGCTTATCATATTTATTATGTGGCTAGATCAGATTAGTTATCCTTGTCACTATTATTATTTCATATATCTTTTATGTGACACTTATCCCTATATGAAGAGTTAGATATAATGTTCTCAATTATACATGCAATGATAGATGCTCAATCTCATATTCTATTCTGTACTCAATAGTGATGATTGCTAATCCCTTCCTAGTGGTAAAAATATAAATAACGATACCTGGAATACTTCCCGGTTAAAATGCTACATCGGTATTAATCTGTGCGCTTGCAGATCCCATTCATTATTTATTTAGAAGAGCAATTGCATATTTCAATACCGTGTCTCTTATATCATGCTGGGGATGACAACTTGGCTTAAGTGGTGTGAGGGATAGGTTTGGCATTTTTGGCACCGTTACTAGATTTAGAGAACTTAGTCTACTTTTGGTAATGATGTTAAGAATACCCAACAGAGCCCTCAAACTCTCAGGCATGGCGCATTCGAGACGAGGTGCAGGGCCTGCTCCACATGGCAGCAACCCAGCAAGCCGAGAGCTCAGCCTCTCGACGTCGAGGGGCAGCCACAAAAAAGTGCCCTGAGCCGGCCCGAAATGAGAGGGAGATATCAGTCCATCAGGAGCCACTGCCTCGAGGCAAGAAGATGGTGCCCGTTTAGGAGCGCCTCGTCGACAATCGAGGACCGCGCAACGCTCGACATGACATTAACGAGCATCGACGCCGTAGACACGGTGACGCTTAGGAGCAGAGTTACAGCGCCCAGTGTGGCAGACGATGTGATAGCGACGAAGACCGGATGGCTCCAGAGCCACCGGGCCCTCCAGTCTTCAGCAGGGCGATCCCCAGCACGCCGCTGCCAAGCCCATTCCAACCCCCGACCAGCATCGCAAAATACAATGGCGAAACTAAGCCAGAACTGTGGCTAGCAAACTTCTAGCTTGCATGCCAGCTGGGAGGCGCTCAAGGGGACGATCAAGCCATCATCCGGCAGCTGCCACTCTTCCTCTCCGACACCGCTCGAAGGTGGCTCGAGGAGCTCCCTGTCAACCAAATCCACGACTGGACCGACCTGGTCCGGGTGTTCGAAGCAAATTTTAAGGGGACTTACATCCACCCTGACAATTCATGGGACCTCAACAAGTGCAAGCAGAAATCTAGAGAATCCCTCTGAGAGTATGCTCGATGCTTCTCCAAGCAACGCACCGAACTCCTGCACATTCTCGACCACAACGTCATTCTGACTTTCGTCTCGGGCACCACTTGTAAGGAGTTGGTGCGAGAGTTAGGCCGAAATCGTCCGCGGACCGTCGATGAGCTGATAGATGTGGTGGCAAACTACGCCGCCGGCGAGGAGGCGGTCGGTGCTTTCTTCAGCCACGAGAACAACAAGGGGAAGGCACCTGCAGACGACAACGAGGGCCCTAGCTAGGGGCCCAAAAAGAACAACAAGAAGAAGAAGACGCGGCAGATCAAGCGAGAGGCCCACGATGATGATTTCGTCGCCACTGTCGAGCGCAAGAAGCCTCGAGGCCCCCTAGAGGGGGCCATCTTTGACAAGATGCTCAAAGAGCCCTGCCCCTACCACAAGGGAGGGGCTAATCGCTAGCTCAAGGACTACCGCATGCTCAAGAAGTACTTTGACAGCCTAAGGCTGAAGAAGGACAACCAAAGGAAGGATAGAAGCGACAACAAGGGCAGAAACAAAGACGATGAGGGGTTCCCCACCGTCCATGATTGTTACATGATCTACGACGAAACCTCGACGCAGCTCACCTCGAGACAGCGCAAGAGGGAGCGCCGGGAGGTTTTCACGGTGAGGATGGCAGTGCCATAGTACCTCAACTGGTCGAGCACCCCCATCACCTTCAATCGCGACGACCACCCCGACAGGGTTGTCGCCCCTGGTGTCTACCCGCTCGTCGTCGACCCCATCATCATCAACATCCGGCTCTTGAAGGTGTTGATGGACGGTGGCAACAGCCTCAACATCATCTACCTCGAGACCCTCGACCTCCTAGGCATCGAGAGAGCACAGCTCCAACCCAGCACTGGCGGTTTCCATGGTGTCGTGCCAGGGAAAAAGGCGCTACCGGTGGGTCGAATCGACCTACTAGTCTGTTTTGGCACGACGGCCAACTTCAGGAAGGAAACCATCACTTTTGAAGTGGTGGGTTTTCGAGGCACCTATCACGCCATCATCGGCCGCCCAGGATACGCCAAGTTTATGCCGATCCCCAACTACACATACCTCAAGTTGATGATGCCCGGGCCTAGGGGAGTGATCACCATCAGCTCCTCTTATGAACACGCCTACGAATGCGATGTCGAGTGCATCGAGTACGGGGAAGCAGTTGAGAGCTCTGTCGAGCTTGCCTCGAGGCTCGAGGCCCTCACCGCTGAGGCTCCAGAGCCTAAGCGCCATGCAGGCAGCTTCGAGCCAGCTGAGGTGAAAGCTCTAGTTTGGTTTTGGATAATTGATGAAACCCTAGTACTAACCTCTATACTAAGTGTGTGTAGACTTAATGAGGTTGGTACATGCCAAGTGATGGAGCAAGTGATGATCATGGTGATGATGGTGATGACCACAAGATAATCAAGTGCTCAATGTGCAAAAGAAGAAAGAGAAAAACAAAACCCTATGGAGATCAAGGCAAAGGTATTGCTTAGGGTTTTGGCTTTGGTGATTAAGACACCATAGAGGGTGTGATCACATTTAGGATAGATAGCCGTACTATAAAGAGGGGAATTCTTTGGCTAAGCGGTTATCAAGTGCCACTAGGTGACATTGTTCATGTGCATGAATTTAGAACCTAGTGAGCTAACTTAACTCCTTTGATGAAAAAGATTGTGAAAATGCTAACACACATGCACATGTTGGTTTACACTTTGTGGTGTTGGCAAACTTTGAGAAGGAGGTGGAGTTTGAAGGGTAGAGACAGGATGGGTTCGGCAGGATTTGGTGCTTTTTGAGAAAATGAAGTGCATATTTTCTATTGCGCCGGTGGGAAACTTTGGAAAAGTCACGAGAGTGTTTCTCACTAAGAAACACTCACTGGACGCTGGCCGTTGACGCACCGGACGTAGAGGCTGGGAGTCCGGTGTGCTGTGGTGCTAGGGTTAAGCATCGGACGGTGAACACCGGACGCAGGGGAGCTCCTGTTCGTGCGTCTGGTCCTTTCTAACTTTGGCCGATGTGTTTGACTAGAAGCACCAGACGCTCAGGGAGCATCCGGTGGTGTGTGTCCAGTGACCTGTGCATTTTGCAAACCTCTCTGGGTTTAAGACCAGTGAGCACCGGACGGTCCGGTGCTCAGCGTCCGATGCCCTGCACGTTTTGCAGACCTCTCTATGTTTAGGACCGGTGTACACCGGACGCGTCCGGTGGTAACTTGCTCAGCGTCCGGTGCTTTGCAGGTTACCGTTAGACTCTGACACGTGGCTGTTTCTAGAGCACCGGACGCAGGTGTTGAGCGTTCGGTGCCCCTTTAAGAGCATCCGGTGACCCCATGTTTTGCCCAGTGAAAAGAGCCAACGGCTCTATTTGTTTAAGGGGCTATAAATTCTTGTTGGCCGGCTTAGGGCTCACACTCTTGGTATTCTTGACTACTAGACATCCTTGTGAGCCTAAGCAAACACCTCCCACTCATCTCCTTCGTAGATTAAACATCTTTGTGAGATTGGGAGTGATTCCAAGTGCATTTGCTTGAGTGATTGCATTTAGTGGCACTTGGGGATCGTTGTAGCTGCGGTTTTCTTGTTACTCTTGGTTGTTGCCGCCACCTAGATGGCTTGGAGCAGCGGAGGAGGATTGGCACGAGTTGGTGATTGTTCGTGGCCATCTCCCGGTGATTCTGAGGGGTCTTGTACCTTCCCCGGTGGAGAGCCAAAAGGTAACTCTAGTAAAGTGCTCGTGTCATTGAGTTACCTCACTTGTGGGTAGGTTCTTGTGGTGTCCTAGTGAGGACGAGGTTCGTGCTACACCTCTGAGCCACTAAACCACCAAGTGTTGGTCGACACAACGGGGACGTAGCGTGCCGGCAAGCACGTGAACCTCGGGAGAAAAATTGGTGTCTCAATTGTGTTTGATTGGCATTATCCCAGTTCTTGATTGTTTATATTGGTGATTGGTTCATCCCCTACTCGGTGGTATAATTTCCTCATCCACTCTTTTACATTTCCGTAAACTAGAGTAGCTTACTTGTATAGAAACTTTAGGTAGCTTTCTAGTGTAAGTAGTGACATAGCTCTTGTGTGCCTAGTGATTATATCAAGTAGAATTGTGGGATAGGTGGCTTGCAAACACCCCTTTAGAGCTAGAGCAAAAAGCTTTGCTTTGTTATTTACTAACCTCTTGCTCTAGTGAGTTTGTAGAATTTTTAAATAGGCTATTCACCCCCCTCTAGCCATATTAGGACCTTTCAAGTGGTATCGGAGCCGTGGTCACCGTTTTGTGAAGGCTTAACAACCTCGGTGCTCAAATTATGGCTCAAATAGTGTTCAACCATGTTGTGGGCAAACCACCATTCTTTGATGGCACAAGTTCTTTTGATTATTGGAAGAGAAAAATGAAAATGTACCTTGGATCAATCAATGATAGAGTGTGGGAACTCACGGACAATGATTTTGTGATCCTTGACCCCGCCAACCCCACCGACAATGAGAGAGCAAACAAGCAATGCAATACTATGGCTCTCAACACAATCTACAATGGCATTGATTCAAAGGTATTTGAACAAGTCAAAGATCTTGAGAAGGCAAGTGAAGTGTGGACAAGGCTAGGAGAAACATATGAGGGCACTACAACGGTAAAAAGTGCCAAGTTGTATATGCTCAAGGACAAGCTATCCAACTTCAAGATGAAGGATGATGAGTCAATCCTAGAGATGTTCTATAGGCTCCAAGTCATCATCAATGATCTCAAGGGCCTTGGTGATAAAGTAAAGGATGAGGACTTCATTCACAAGTTCTAGATGTGCTTGCCCAAGAGGTTCAAGACATTAAGAACCATCATATTTAGAGGAGGATTAACGGGTGTATCTCCCAATGAGGTACTTGGAGATGTCATGACCGAAGATCAATACAATAACAATGATGATGAAGTGGTCATGAAGAAGGATGATGATGATAAGAAGAAGAAGAGCGTAGCATTCAAAGCTAGCTCTTCATCCAAGAGCAAGAACAAGGGCAAGGCCAAGAAGGAAGAATCAAGTGATGAGGAGTGCTCCAATGATGATAGTGATGATGAAGCACTAGCACTCTTCGTCCGCAAGTTTGGCAAGATGATGAAGAAGAAGGGCTATCACACAAGAAAGAGAAGAGATCACTTCAAGAACAAGGAGCATGTAAGGCTATGCTACAAGTGCAAGAGCCCCGATCATATTGTGGCGGATTGTCCTTACAATAGTGACAATGATGAGGATGACAAGAAGAATAAGAAGGAGAAGAAAGAAAAGAAGGAGAAGAAGATGGTCTTCAAGAAGAAGAAGAAGGGTGGATCCTATGTTGTGACATGGGATAGTGATGCTTCTTCGGATGATGATTCTAGTGATGATGACAAGGCATCCAAGAAGAAGGCACTTGAAAGCATTGCTATCAACAAGCCATCACTCTTCGACACTCCTTCATGCTTCATGGCCAAGGGCCACAAGGTACAATATGATGAAAGTGAAAGTGAAAGTGAAAATCAACATGATAGTGATAGTGATAGTGATAATGATGATGAATTCACTAATGAACAACTCATGGACATGCTAGAACAAGCCGATTCACTTATTCAATCTAAAAACAAGAAGTGAAAAGAATTGACCAAGAAGTTGAAAGCTCTTGAGCAATCCTTTGATGAGCTCAATGCTAATCATGAGAGGCTAGTGGAAGCCCATGAGAAGCTTGGCAAGGCTCACACCAAGCTTGAGAAAGCTCACTCCTTTTTGTTAGAAGAGAACAAGGAAAAGGTTGTTGTATCATGTTATGTGGGCACAACATGTGACTTAATTAAAGAATCACTCAACCCACTTATTGTTGTTGCCACTAACTCTTCTTGTAGGTCTTCATCCACCACCACCAACTCTACCTCTACTTCTAGTGTTAGTGTCACTTGTGATACCTCACTAAAGGATGAGAATGAGACTCTCAAGAGAGAGGTGGATGAGCTCACTCACGCCTTAGGCAAAGCCTATGGTGGTGAGGCCCGCTTGCTAAAGTGCTTGGGTAGCCAAAGGTTTTCTCTCAACAAAGAGGGATTAGGCTATGCCCCCAAGAAAGGCAAGGTGGGCTTTGCATCTCACAAGCCTAGGTTTGTGAAGAGCAATGGTCGGTATTGCAATAGATGCAAGCAAGTTGGGCACCTAGAGCATAATTGCAACAAAATAAACAAGAACAAGAAAATTGCTAATGTACCCTACATTCCTTTTGATTCTTGTTATGTGCTTACCAAGGGTGAGAAGGGTGTGCATGCTAAGTTTGTTGGTACACCAGTTGTGGGTCCAAAGAAGAAGGCCATTTGGGTACCAAAAAGCTTAGTCACTAACCTCCAAGGACCCAAACAAGTATGGGTACCTAAGAAACATTGATTTGTTTTGTAGGTAAACTATAAAGCCGGAGGAAGGCATTGGGTGCTTGATAGTGGGTGCACACAACACATGACAGGTGATGCAAGAATGTTCAATTCAATCAATCCAAATGATGACAATGGTGTTGATAGTATCACATTTGGTGACAATGGCAAAGGCAAGGTCAAAGGGCTCGGTAAAATTGCTATATCCAATGATTTGAGAATTTCCAATGTGCTACTAGTAGAGAGCTTGAACTTCAACTTGCTATCCGTAGCTCAACTTTGTGATCTTGGTTTCAAATGCATATTTGGAGTTGATGATGTAGAGATCATAAGTGTAGATGGCTCTAACTTGATATTCAAAGGCTTTAGATATGAGAATCTATACTTGGTTGATTTCAATGCTAGTGAAGCTCAATTGTCAACATCCTTGCTCACTAAATCTAGCATGGGTTGGTTATGGCATAGAAGGCTTGGTCATGTTGGAATAAAACAATTGAACAAGTTAGTCAAGCATGATCTTGTTAGAGGCTTGAAAGATGTCACATTTGAGAAAGACAAGCTTTGTAGTGCATGTCAAGCCGGAAAGCAAGTTGGCAACACTCATCCAAAGAAGAGCATCATGAGTACATGCAAGGAATTTGAGTTGTTGCTCATGGATCTATTTGGACCAACCACATACACAAGCATTGGTGGAAACAAATATGGATTTGTGATAGTAGATGATTTCACAAGATACACATGGGTAGAAATTGATGGTTGTGAATGTCTAGTTACTAATGGTGCTAAGGATGGTGTATATTGGCAACTCCGATTGGTATCACACTTCAAAGGTCCATTCTTTACACCTTAGCACCATTCGGTAGAAATTGACTCCTATATTTCCTATTCAAGCATATGTGCAAGCTTTCAAATCCAAACTCTTAGCACATATGTAGGGGGAGCAATTGCTACCAATTTCGGTTTATGAAACTTGTCCATAATCTTTGCACATGGTAAAATGCTTGGGCAAGCAACATGAATTCAAGAAAGTTTTATTGAAAATCTTTGTAAAAAGGGTTGTCATCAATTACCAAAAAGGGGGAGATTGAAAGCCCTAGTTTGGTTTTGGATAACTGATGAAACCCTTGTACTAACCTCTATACTAAGTGTGTGTAGACTTAATGTGGTTGGTACATGCCAAAGTAATGGAGCAAGTGATGATCATGGTGATGATGGTGATGACCACAAGATGATCAAGTGCTCAGCATGGAAAAGAAGAAAGAGAAAAACAAAACCATATGGAGATCAAGGCAAAGGTATTGCTTAGGGTTTTGGTTTTTGTGATCAAGACACCATAGAGGGTGTGATCACATTTAGGATAGATAGCCATACTATAAACGGGGGAATTCTTTGGCTAAGTGGTTATCGAGTGCCACTAGGTGTCATTGTTCATGTGCATGCATTTAGAACCTAGTGAGCTAACTCAACTCCTTCAAAGAAAATGATTGTGAAAATGCTAACACACGTGCACATGTTGGTTTACACTTTGTGGTGTTGGCACACTTTGAGAAGGAGGTGGAGTTTAAAGGCTAGAGAGAGGATGGGTTCCTCTCTCCCTCCCGCCGAGCTTTTTGAGAAAATGAAGTGCATATTTTCTATTGCGCCGGTGGGAAAATTGGAGAAATCGCGGGAGTGTTTCTCGCTGTGGAACACTTACAGGACACTGGCCCAGAAGCACCGGACGTTGTGCCTGTGTGTTCGGTGAGCAGGCAGCCTGGCTCGGTTAGGGTTAGGCACCGAACGATAGGCACCGGACACAGTTTGGAGCATCTGTTGGTGTGAGTCTGGTGCCCTGAGCATTTTGCAGAGCTCTCTGAGTTTAAGTCCGGTGAGCACCGGATGCAGCTTGGAGCGTCCGGTGGTGTGCGCCCGGTGACCTTGTGTTTTGCAGACCCTCTCTGTGTTTAAGACCGGTGTGCACCGGATGCGTCCGGTGCCAACTTGCTCAGCGTCTGGTGCACTGCAGTTGACCGTTAGACTCTGACATGAGAATTCCAAAAGACGACACGTGGCTAACGTTGGAGCACCGGATGTAGGTGTTGAGCGTCCGGTGCCCCTTTAAGAGCGTCCGGTGACCCCGTGTTTTGCCCAGCGAAAGAGCCAACGGCTCTATTTGTTTGAGGGGCTATATATACGTGTTTGGCCAGCTTGGGGCTCAGACTCTTGGCATTCTAACATACATAACATCCTTGTGAGCCTAAGCAAACACCTCCCACTCATCTCCTTCATAGATTAAACATCTTTGTGAGATTGGGAGTGATTCCATGTGCATTTGCTTGAGTGATTGCATCTAGTGGCACTTGGGGATCGATTTGGCTGCGGTTTTCTTATTACTCTTGGTGGTTGCCACCACCTAGATGGCTTGAAGCAGCGGAGGAGCTTTGGCACGAGTTGGTCATTGTTCGTGGCCATCTCCCGGTGATTCTGAGGGGTCTTGTACCTTCCCCGGTGGAGAGCCGAAAGGTAACTCTAGTAAAGTGCTCGTGTCATTGAGTTACCTCACTTGTGGGTAGGTTCTTGTAGTGTCCTAGTGAGGACGAGGTTCGTGCTACACCTCTTAGCCATCGAACCACCAAGTGTTGGTCGACACAACGGGGACGTAGCGTGCCGGCAAGCACGTGAACCTCGGGAGAAAATCATGTGTCTCCATTGTGATTGTATTTTGGATTTCTCCCTGTGATTGGACTTCATATTATTGATTGGTTCATCCCCTCTATGCGGTGGTATAAAGTTCAAACCATCTCATTTACATTCCCGCAAACTAGAGTATCTTACTTTCTTGTATAG
The DNA here is from genome assembly GCF_000003195.3 of Sorghum bicolor. Taxonomy (NCBI): domain Eukaryota; kingdom Viridiplantae; phylum Streptophyta; class Magnoliopsida; order Poales; family Poaceae; genus Sorghum; species Sorghum bicolor. The sequence continues at coordinate 20,542,996 of NC_012873.2, read as the reverse complement.
AAACTTTAGATAGCTTTCTAGTGTAAGTAGTAACTTAGCTCTTGTGTGCCTAGTGATTATATCAACTAGAATTGTTGGATAGGTGGCTTGCAAACACCCCTTTATAGCTAGAGCAAAAAGCTTCGCTTTGTTATTTACTAACCACTTGCTCTAGTGAGTTTGTAGAATTTTTAAATAGGCTATTCACCCCCCTCTAGCCATATTAGGACCTTTCAGTCTCCCAGCGTGGCATCGAGGCCAACCCCTAAAAGGTCTTGGCCTTCACCAAGATGGGACCGATTCGAGACATCAAGGGCATACAAAAGGTAACACGCTATCTGGCGGCACTGAGCCATTTCATTTCAAGGCTGTGGGAAAAAGCGTTGCCGTTATACTGGCTCCTGAAGAAAGCTGAGCGCTTTACGTGGACTATCGAGGCTGAGGAATCCCTCAACAAACTAAAAAGAATGTTGACCACTGCTCCGATGCTGGTGCCCCCTTGACCGCGAAACCTCTGCTTTTGTACGTCGTGGCAATGACCCAAGTCGTTAGCGTGGCCGTGGTGGTCGAAAGGCCAAAGGAAGGGCACGCGCTACCAGTTCAGCGGCCGGTCTACTTCATCAGCGAGGTGCTCTCAGAGACAAAGGTACGATAGCTCTAGGTTCAAAAATTGATTTATGTTGTGATTCTCACCAGATGCAAGCTGAAGCATTAATTCCTCAGCCATCTGATCATGGTGGTGTCATCCTTCCCGCTAGGCGAGATCATCTAGAATCGACAGGCCACTGGGAGGATCGCCAAGTGGTCGGTCAAGCTCATGGGGGAGACCCTCACCTATGCGCCTCGCAAAGCCATCAAGTCTCAAGCACTGGCGGATTTCGTCATAGAATGGACAGACACCCAGCTCCCCCCGGCTCAGGTCCAAGCGGAACTCTGGACGATGTACTTCGACGGGTCAGTCATGAAGATAGGAGCTGGTGTAGGCCTGCTATTCATCTCACCTCTCGATGTCCACATCAGGTATGTCATCCGAATACATTTTGCCACGTCAAACAATGTTGCAGAATACAAGGCCCTTGTCAACGGGCTATGGATCGCCATCGAGCTAGGAGTCCGACGCCTTGACATTCGACTTGACTCTCAACTGGTCATCGATCAAGTCATGAAAGCCTCAAGTTGCATGACCCAAAAATGGAGGCTTACTGAAAGGAGGTACGCAAGCTGGAGAACAAGTTCCATGGCCTCGAGCTCATTCACATCGCACAACGATACAATGAAGCGGTCGAGGCATCCACTCGAGGCACTATCCCCCAGATTGCATCCACTCGAGGCACTGTCCCCCAGACACATTCTCAAGGGACCTGCTCGAGCTATCTATCGACCTAGGCGCGGGGGTTAGCGTCGAAAATTCCACCCCTGAGCCCATCGACACGATCGAGGCTCTCCTAATGACGGTGGCAATAATGGAAGTCGAGCAAACCCTTAGCGCCCTAGGCAACCGTTTGACTAGCGCACACCTTACCTCGACTGCCTGATCCGGGGTGAATTACCAGAAGATTGATCTGAGGCTCGTCGTATCGCTCGACGGGCCAAATCATACGTGATCTATGGTGAAAGCAAAGAGCTGTACCAACGAAGCCCGACTGGGATCTTGTAGCGCTGCATCACTATAGAAGAAGGACGGAAGCTCCTCGAGGATCTACACTCAGGGGCTTGTGGCCACCATGCGGCTCCTAGAACCCTCGTCAGCAACGCCTTCTGACAAGGCTTTTACTGGCCAACTGCCATCACTGAAGCCATCGAGCTCGTTCGTTCATGCCATGGGTGCCAATTCTACACCAAGCAAACCCACCTCCCCACTCATGCTCTACAGATGATCCCCATCACTTGGCCGTATGCAGTATGGGCCCTTGACCTCGTCGGCCCTCTCCAAAAGACAGCAGGAGGGTATACCCATTTGCTGGTAGCCATCGACAAGTTATCAAAGTGGATTGAGGCTCGACCCGTCACAACATTCCCTCTGAGCAAGCTATCCTCTTCTTCACCGACATTAATCCATCGGTTTGGGATACCCAACATCATCATCACCGACAATGGCACACAATTCACTGGCAAAAAGTTCTTGGACTTCTGTGATCGGCATCACATCCGTGTGAACTGGTCCGCAGTAGCTCACCCTCGAACTAACGGTCAGGTTGAGTGTGCCAACGGCATGATTTTGCAAGGGCTCAAGCCTAGAATATACAACCGATTGAAGAAGTTCGGCAAGAAATGGGTCGAGGAACTCTCCTTGGTCTTGTGGAGCCTAAGAACAACGCCAAGCAGAGCAACGAAATACACCCCATTCTTCATGGTCTATGGCTCCGAGGCTGTGCTTCCAACAGACCTCGAGTATGGGTCTCCTCGACTCAAAGCCTACAATGAGCAGACAAACAAGAAGACTCGAGAGAATGCGGTTGACCAGCTCGAGGAAGCTTGAGACATGGCCCTCCTCAACTCCGCAAGGTACCAACAGAAGCTTCAACGCTACCACGACAAGCACATGCGCAAGAGAGACCTGAACATGGGCGACCTCGTCCTATGTCGGCGGCAAAGCAATGAAGACGCCACAAGCTGACTCCACCTTGGGAAGGCCCATACATGGTGGCGGAGGTCTTGAAGCCAGGAACGTACAAGCTCGCAGACGAAAAGGGGGCAGTCTTCACCAACGCATAGAACATCGAACAGCTACGTCGCTTCTACCCCTAGAGCTTCGAGGCTTTACATTTTCATGCACATCTTGTACCATCAAGGCCCTGTGAATGAATATGTGAATAAACGAAAGTACTTTTTCAAGTAATGCATGTTATTACTAGTTAAATCTCGACGTTTGGAGGAAGTCTCGACTATGACCCATCATAGTCGAAACTCCCTCGGGGGCTAGTATGGGGACCCCCCCACAGGCTCCTAAAAATCAAACTTTTTTTTAAAAGCACGATGTTATCTTTTCCCTTTCAAGCCCTAAGGAAACCTCACATGATCGAGTAGTAAAAGCACCTCGAGCCCCTAAAGGGCCGAGGGACGTCGAGCCTGAGAACCCCTATGCCTCTAGTCTATGGTAACCCTACTCACTCCCTTACCCTCAAGGCAATCGAAGACGTTCTAATGAAAGATCGATCGAGGAAACACAAACTTAGGCAGCAAGGAAATAAAAGAAACTCGAGCATAAAAATAACAAGGGTATACAGAAACCGCAAGTCTTAAGGCCACTTGGGCCACAACGTTTATTTGATACAAGTGCTAAATATATTACAATGGGTCTAAATACCCAGATTAGGCTCGTAGGCCTCAGTCCTCATCCTCGCCCCCATCTGCCGTGCCCGCGCCGGTCTCAGGAGGGAGCACCTCTAGCTCGAACAACTTCACCAGCCTTTCACCAGGAACCTCTGCGTCATCGATCAAGTCATGGAGCCTCTGCTCATTCTCAGCGTCGGTCTTGGAGATGTCAGTGATGAAGCCGTGGGACACCACCTCCATATCATAGGAGAAGCCCGAGCAGACAATCGCCATAGTCCTCTTCACCCCAGTATGGAGTGCATCCCACACTCGGTCCCTCAGAGTGGCGCCCAGATAGCATAACTGGTCGACCAGGGCGTCGCCTCGAGCAGCCTCCCTCGCTTCATTTGCAGGCTCGAGCTCCGAGGAGGTCGAGAGGTCATTGACCGCCGTCCAAAATCATCCAGTCAAGGCGACCTCTCGAGCTGAGCCTTAAAAGACTAGGCGTCATCCTTGGCGGCCAGCAGATCATCCTTAAGACCTGCAGAAATTAAGATAAGGAGTCAGGCGACAGAAAAGTTACATCACAGAAACAAAGAAAACATAAGGGCATAGAAAACTTACCGTGGACCTTCTCCTCAAGGGTTGTATTTTCACCGACCAAGTCGGTGTTGCTCTTCTCAATCTCCTTATAGGAGCGAGCCAGCTCTGTCTCCTTGACCCGAAGGTCCTCGATCAGCTTGCCCGACTGCAGGATAGCGTCTTCTTTCTCCAACAGCGCTTTCTTTAGATGGTCGATGTCGTCAGAAAGGCCACGAGAGCGGGCTCGCTCTGCCTCGAGGTCCTCACGTGCCTTCTTCTCAGTCTCTTCCATGGCGCCTCGGGCAATTTCGCTCTTCAGAAGCGCCTCCTTTAGCCCGGCATAAGCGCTCCGGGCAGCGGCAAGGTCTAACTCGATGAGCTTTTTTCCTTTGTCTAGCTTGACGGCCTCATCCTTATACTGCGTAGCCTCCTCCCGGGCCTTGGCAGCCGCCTCCTCGGCCGAGATAGCCTGCTCCTTTGTCTGGGCCGCTTCCTCCTTTGCTTTCTCCACGGCCTTTCGAGCAACATGGGCGTCTTCCCCCGCCTGAGAGACCCGTCCATACCAGACAAGGCCTTCTAAGCTTCAGTCAAAGCGGCCTCCTTCTCCTACTTCTGCTCTAGGGCCACAGTAAGATCCTTGTACGCCTGAAGGAGCTTTTCTTGTGACTCGAGGAGTTGATCCTAGAGAAGAGGGAGCTGCTCCCAACCACCCCTCGTCGCGTGAATGAAGCCCGATTTCAGCTGGGAGGTCTCTTTCAAGTCCTGCAACAGAGCATGAGGTGATAAGCGCGCTAGTTCAACAAGAAATTACAAGCGACGAGAGTCCAGGGGTCCTTACAAAGAAGGCCTAGCCCAGGCCATTATTGATGATGTCAGACATTAGACCCACGACGTGCTTCATCCAAAGACGAAGCTCTTCAAGGTGCTCCCACTTTTCAGCCTCCTTTCGATCGTCCATCATAATGTTGGGCTCATCCAAAGACATGGAGGCTTGAAGGCGGATCCTTCCAGAACCCCCAATGCTCGAGCTCTTCTTTTGTGCGTGCCTTGACGCCTCGGATAAGTTCCTACACTGTCTCGAGTGAGACTCCATGGCGCAGAAATAGGTCGATGAGAGAGGGAAATCGCCCATCCTTGTCAACAGACTTCCACGTTCCGGTCTCGCCTACCTCGCCGCCACCAGAGGTCCTAGCCTCATCTTCCCCACCAGCGCCAGAAGTTCCAGGCATGTCTTCCCATGGTCGCCGACCCTCTAGGTAGCCCGGGGCGATCCCCTTGATGCCATAGAGGGTGCCCTTAATCTCTGAGCTTGGATCCACTGGTGTGCGCCTGGCGAGCACCAGCGCCATGACACCGTCCTCCCATCATGGCTCTGCCAGGACGGTGGCAGGCGCCCCAGACGAAGCCATGAGGGAGTGGTGGGCCCGTAAACTGGTAGCTCCTCCTCCACCGTCTCGAGCCTCCGCCATTCTTCGAGCTGCTACTGCTGCTGCTGTGGTTGCTGCGATTGCTATTCAAGCAGCCCCTACAGTTGCTGTTACTCGGGCAGCTCCTCCAACTGCCACTGCTGCAGTTGAAGCTCCTATAGCTCTTGCTGTCGGTGCTACTCCAGCTGTTCCTCGAGCTGCCGCTGCTGCCCCTACGCCTCTTGTTCCTTCTGCTGCTGCTCCTGCGCCTCTTGTTGTTGCAGCTCTAGTAGATGACGTTGCTCCCCTCTTCCTCCTCTTTCTTCTTTTCCTCTTCCCTCCTCTTCTGTTGCTCCTCCTCGTTCTTCCTCTTCTTCTCTTCCTCAATGGAATGGAGCCCAATGGGCCATGGCGTCCGTCCCCTAACCTGAGGGGTCTTGACCCCCTTGTCCGTTACACGAGCGCCTGTCGAGCGCGGGCCATCCTCGAACTCATCACTAATAGTGATGGGGTCACCCTCTCCCCCCGACTTGGGCGGCTTGGGGGCTCCCTCCTGACTTTGGGAGCAAGGCGTCCCGCCCTGTCTAGGGGGCGGTGAGACGCCCTCCGACGGGCGTGGCGGGGTCTTGTCACCACCTGCGGGTAGTCATGGGTCAAGAGGGCCTGCATACGACCCAAAACAACACATCAGTCACACGGAATCTTTGCGCTAAGTAGAGTCAACCCCAAAACCATGAAGAGACAAGCGAGCCACTTACCCGGAGCCTTGGAGCTCACCCCCACCTTGAGCCTCTTAGCCATCGAGGGCTGGGCCTGCTCCAACTGCCTCTTCAACCTGAGCAGGAAAGAAAGGGCCTAAGATGGTGGGAGCCTGTGGATGAACGAGACAACAAAGACAAAATCACGGTATGAAGACCTTACCCTACATGAAGGACGACCTTCCTACTAGTCCCGCGGCCAGCAGGCCTCGAGCGGCCGTGTGTTGTGGCCCCTGGTTTCTCCAGGACAGGCGTGGGCCTCGGCTCCACTCTCCCCCCTAACGATCCCCGGGACTAGCGCTCCTCTGATGCCCTCCTCCCTGGCTCGAGGCCACCGCGGCAGCGCGGCCTCAAGTCAGCGGCCCCGTCACCACGGTTTTGACCCTGCGGCCTAGGCCAGACGCTGGAAGGGGTTGTGGCGGAGGAACAGCTCAACCTTGGGCAGGGGCAGGGGGCGTGTCAGCGAGCGGGCGGCGAGGCGACGCCTCCTTTTGGCGCCTGTCGAGGTCCCCGCCTTGCGGCCCCTCGGAAGCCCTCACACATGACGAGGAGACATTGGTTTGCAGCAGGCTTTGCAGGACCCAATCGAGGCGAGCCACCTTCCCCTCAGAATCATCATCATCATCATCATCATCGTCACCATCATCTTCATCGGGGGATTCTTCCTCAGGCTCCCCCTTATGCCTCTGTTTGGATTGTCGTTCCTCGAGCGCCTGACGCTCGAGGTTCTTCCTCTTCTCCTTCTTCTCTGCGTCCTTTGCAGATTTATGCTTCTCCGTGGAGGCGTGCCTTTTCTCATGCTCAACGTCATCCTCCTTCACCAAAGGCTTAGAGGACCGGGCGTCGATCGTCCCCTGGCAAAATAGGCTTAAGTCTTGGAAAAATGGGAAAGAAAACGACAAAACCAACAGCAAAGGCAGAGTAACGATCACTCGAGGGGCTTACTAGATCATAGTAGCCTTCCTCAGGCTTCATGGGGAAGCCGTTCACCTGCTCCGGCTGGAAGTCGCCTGCAATGGCCGCTCAGACCCTGGCGGCCACCTCCTCGTTCGGAGGCGCCTTGTTAGACATCTGGCACACCTCGAAGTCCCGTAGCGGAATGCGAGGGCCCTTCTCATCCATTCTCAGTGGTTGAGACATCCACGGGAGTACCCGTCGATGATGGACCGCCAAGAGGACGAGTGTGGCAGTCAAGCCCTCCTCGCACAGCTTCTTTAGGGCATCGAGAAGGGGGCGGAGCTAGGCCTAGAGAGTCTTGATGACGCCATAGTTCCAGTTCTTCGGGCGCACTGAGATCAACCGCCCGGTGTAGGCGGGGAAGACGTCGTCATCATTGCGGAGATAGAACCACTACGAATCCCACTGGGCGTGGTTGAACGTTAGCCCACTTGGGATGTACTCTCGAGGCTCTTCCGAATGGCCCATCTTCTGAACTAGGTTGAGGCAGCCGGCCCGGATTGGCTTCTTCACCCCAGCGGTCCAACCGAGAGCGCGAAATAGCTCGCCCCGGTAGATGTGGAGCCACAGGTCCCAGTGCGGCATCACACCCAAGTAGCCCTCACACACCGCGGCAAAGATTGCCGCAGCGGTGATAGCATTGGGGGAAAAGTGATGGAGCTCGACACCGTAGTGGAGGCAGAGCGCCCTCATGAAGCGGCTCGGAGGGTATCCGAGCCTGTGGCGGTGGAACTTGGCGAAGGAGACGACGTAGCCCATCGGCATGTTCGACTCCTGGTGATCCGCCGGCGGCACGATCCACTAAGGCCGCATCAAGGAAGCACCGGGGCGCAGGAGCCCCTCATTCTCCAAGTCCCACAGCCGACGCTCTGTCATGGTCGATGGGCGCCAATCATCGGCGGTGATGAGTCTCACCGGCATCTTGTCAGGAAGTGGAGGATGACTCTACGAAACTCTCCACTCGAGGGTTGTTGACAGTCCTTAATGCTCACATTTAACCATCAACTAATCATGGAAAAGGATCCAAATGCAACCAACACCTAGACTTAGGGTTTTATTTGACAGAATTCCACGAGTTTTGGTGTTTGTCTATTTCTGCAGGGGGTTATCAGGAAATACGGAAGAAAGGCCCACACATTGGGTTTACATAGATATATTAACGTGCTGTGCAATTTTCTATCATCTAGAAGACTCCAGAAGCCACGGGACCGAAGCGGAGGCCGAGAGGGCTCAGGGACAGGGCGCCCGCCCAAGTCCTGAGGGCGCCCGCCCACCTATTCTGCCCAATCAGGGTACAACTCGGGGATCATGCTCCACCGACCTAAAGGATCAAGGATAACCATTCAATCAATGTCGGTTTGATCCAACGGCCCATATTCCCTTGAAGGGACTATAAAACTAGACCCCCTGGCCCCTGGAGATCATACCTCTTCTACAGAATCAAAGCTAGGGTTTCAATTCTTCATCCATGTAGAGAGGATCCCTCTAGTTCTTCTAGTTCTAGTTCCTCTAGTTCTAGTTCTAGTTAGTTCTAGTTGTAATCTAGAAAATAGGGAGAGAGAAGAGGAGAGCGAAGGAGGAGGAGCCGGATCTGTCGGATCTTCCTCAACATTGTACTTTTGCAGCAACTGGTTCGTTCTTCATCGTTCTCTTGGTTCTTCAATTCATAATTCCTGAGTTCTTTAATTACTTTTATTTACATTCAAGTTATTTATTGGATTCCCGCTTGCATCAAGTGCTCTAGTCTTTGAAACGCTAGAGTAGTAATTAATAGATTAGACGTGGTGTTTAGTCTTGCAATTACCTGGAATTGCACCCAATCCTGCGGATTGTTGTGGTAGCCTTAGGGTAGTGACAGCCCTAACGATCGACGTATTCCACCTCGTTCGGATTAGTGTTTGGAGGACCGTAGTCAGACCTTCCTAGCCCCCTTCTCATCTCTTTCTGTGGTTAGTGCTCTGATGTCCCGAAATAAATAATCTTTGAAGTAATTCTTGATTCTTAGATCAACTAGAGAAATCTCAGGAAACTTCCTCTCTTCCCACCAAAAATAACTATATAGTTATCCTTGGGCAATCTTGATTCTTAATTAGTACACTCACGTTCCCTCTGGAAAATCGATACTCTGGAATACTCCCGGGTGAAAGCTACATTGGTATCCGTTCGCTTGCGGATTTTTCTGTTTGCGTTTAAAATACCAAACAAGCTTTCTGGCGCCATTGCCGGGGAACGGTAGCTGTGCTAGTTTCGAACCAAGTCGTCCGTGTATCCTTTTTCCTTTCCTTTTTTACCACAATCACCTTATCATTTTCACCATACCACACGGATTTCACTCCAAGCATTAATGAGCATGGAATTTATTTCATAGCCACTTCATTTACTCCGTGCTCATATGCAACATCTTCCCAATCCATTGGTTTTTCCAACATCACCACATTCGAGATCTCCAACCCCCTCATCCTTTCTATTTATAAAAACTTTAAAAGGGCGGTTGTGGATGCATATGTCTATATTAAATATTGCAGATCTCGTTGAGTTGATCTTGATATAGGTCAGCGTTGGAGGGGAAACCACTTCGCCGACATAAATTGATGGTTTCCCAAGGACAAGCTTAGTGTCCTAAAACAAGCACTGATCAGATTGTAACATGAGCTTTTAATTATTTGCAACATTACCTTGTGTGTTGAGCATATAAGGATAATTGTAAAAATATTCCTTCGGGTATTCTTGTCACTAACCTTTCCAGGATTGGAGCAAGAAGATCGGATGAATGACAAGCACAAGGTATGTCCAACCAATCATCATACAACATTGAATTAAATTCATCCAACCTTGAATTTTGCAAAATTCAAGCTTGGGGGAGTACTTTACAAAAAAACATCCTTTGCCATGTTGGTTGACCCTACCTTTGAGACATGCTCAATTTGTTAAATACTAATCACACCACTTCATCTCCACTTAAGTAGATCTCTATAAATGCTCTCATGCTACCTTTATTTGCTTTAGTATATGTCTAGGTTTGGAGTAGTTTCATTTATCTCTTAATTAGCATGGTGCTTAGTTAGGAATGTTGATCTTACTTCCAAGGGAGTTTAAATTAAGCATGCTGCTTAGGTTAAAATGCCCTCCTAAATCAAATTAGACATGGTGTCTAGGTTGATTTTTGAGCCGATAGTATGCTATAGTAGATATTGGATATTTTGTTGGACTAACCCCTGCAGGAACACTTTCAATATCGTCTTGGGAAGTCCAGAGATAAACCAACATTGGAGACAAAGAGAGAGACACATGAAGTTTAACAATTTACACGGAAGACATAGCTCACAAGAGATGATCCATGGAGGGTGCCACAAACACGATGCACAACTGCTAAGAAAGAAAAGCTTCCACAAGGTGATACTATACCATCACTCTTCAAGTAAGGTAACATCTTAAGGTACTTGACTATCACTTTTATAAGCTTCTCCTTGGTTTTGGCGTTCACATGAGTAAAAGAGACAAACATGTATGATTTACAACTCTAGATTAACCAACCCAATCGATTCAAAATGTTTAGTTCTTCCACCTTTGTGATCCCACACTCTTAATCATATGAACTAAAATGTTGCACACGCAAACTTTGGAAGATATATATATATATAAACAAAAGTATAGATAGATTATATTTCCATTAGGTTGAGCGATCTGATCTGACAAATGTTTTAAATGCTACACTCATTATCCATCAACTTTGTCTTGCTCACTATGCTTAAGGATAGAGAAGAACAAATACACTTTTGGTTCTGTTGGTGTTTCCACCAACAGGGCCCATGCACTTGATCTCTGCCTTGTCTCTATGAGCAGGTACACTTCGAGCAAAATATAAAGGACTTTTACAACTCCTAGACTCCACCAAGTGAAGAACCTAGATCTACGAGCACAAACACACTAGAGATACTGGACACTCAGGCAATCACTGCCCTGAGATGCTTAAGGACATAACTTCTGGAGTAACCCTGTTGTGGAAGTAATTACTGACCTTCTGCCGGTCAAGAGAGGCGATCCAGGACGCCCCTCATCCTGATCTCCATCGGCATGGTGGACTTCCTAGAAGCACTCTGCGACTTTGGCTCCAGCGTCAACATTATGCTCAGGGTACTCTATGAAATATTCTTTACACATCCTTTACTAGAAACAACCATGTGTTTGCAGCTTGCAGATCAGACACTAAGTTTCCCAAATGGAATATTGAAGAACCTCTGCGTCCGAGTTGGTACCTTGTACGCCCCAGCAGACTTCTTGGTAATAGAGACTGGTAGTGATGAGAGGGCACCCATCATCCAATGGAGGCCATTCCTGAATACCTCAGGAGCTGTCATCTACGCTAGTGCTGTCAAAATCAGTTTCCACATCAAGGGAGGAAGGAGACGTTTTCCTTCAAGAACAGGACTACACAGATCTAGGAGCAATCCCGACATGAACCAAGGAAGAGGACCAACAGGAGGAACAGGAACAAGCAAATGTGGACCGATTCAGCTAAGATGGTCACTGCACTTCAAGGAGGTCAAGATCGTCGATTTAAGTCACCGTTCTTAACTAAAAAGGATGACCCAGGTATGCCAAGCATCCAGTGCTCCATTAATGGATACAACTTCCAGAAGACGCTATGCGACACCAGGTCAGGCGTCAACATAATGGCCGCAGTCACCTATCAACTCCTGTTCGGAACCATGCCCCTAAAACCAACATACATTCAGCTCCAGATGGCAGATCAGACATTCCAAAAGGTTATTGAAATGGGAGAAGATGAGTACGATCCACCTATCATCCTTGGGAGACAGTTCCTCAGCACCGTTAAAACAATCATCTACATTGGAACCGGAGAAGTCCACATGAACTTCCCCTCTGAGAAGGTACGCCGCTATTTTACTGACCCTAACTATATAGTTGAAGACTTTAAGTAGGTCAGGACAAGAAGAAGACGACGCAACCGCAACCAGAGGAGGCAAATCATTAAGGACGGATGGGCAGACTATAAAGGAGAAGTGGTAAGGCCTAAAGACACACAACTTGAACAGAATTGTCCTGAGGAGATCGTAGCACCGAGTCAGGTGTGGAGAGAGAAGATAGTTATACATGAAGAGAAGGCGCCACCGGAACCACCGACTACGCCACCCAGCGAATTCCAGGACGACTGAGAAAACGGAGAGTCCCGTTCGGAGGACTTAAAAACACCGAATGCCTTGCCAAGAGGTAAACTTGGTAGTTATCTTTTTCCTTTCAATTATTTTAAAATAGTTTGCTTAGTTAATCAGGTTCATATCATGTTGAAAAGAAAATAAAAATGTTAAAAATAGTAAGCCCCATGTGAGTACTCATGGCATAAAACCCATAAGTACATTCATTGTGGTGGCGTAAAAATAAAATAAATATATTCCTATCCTATAAAAATGAAAATATAAAAATAAATTTATGATCCTACTAAAGAGAGTAATATTTATTGAGGAGGCTCAACATGATAAAGGCTACATATTTATGCTAACACTTAACCAGTTCCACAAAGCTTTGCTGTCTATTTGAGCTCCATAGAATTCAAGCATAGACTAGCAGACGGAGGACATCCTAATCGCTGTCAGGGTGCTGCCGACATTCAAATACACCTCCGCCACCGGCTATCTATATCAGAAGGAATTACGTCGAAATCCAGCTTGGGGGAGAGCACACCGATTTATCCAGCTAAGTGTTCTACTTAAGTTTATATTTTACTCAAATAATTAAAAATGCATAATCATAAAAACCCAAATAAAGAATTTGTGTTATATATATATATTTTTGCTTAGTTTGCTAAATAAATAAATAAATAAAGTTTACTGTGAACCCTCATGATAAGCTCTCACATGGAAATGATGAATAGTTACTCTGTCATGACTAGTTTTCAAAATTGAAATCTCTCTCAAGTTTAGACATAACTGTTATAATTTAAAGCTTGCTCTAAACCTGAACTTGTGGGAAGAGTACTTGATCTAAAGTCTAAGTCGTTAACGGATACAATATGGGAAGGTTGAGCTGTTGTTTATCTGTTCCTAGAGATGCTAGAATTCTGGAGAACTTTATCTTTGAAAATCTTTAAAATAACACATGATGAGTTCCTGTATGATGAGAGTTTAAATTCCTACCACAGCCATATATACATGCTTGCTAGACTTTGAGCCACACATTTACTTTTTACTGCTTATGAGCATTGAGTGTGGTCAAGCTGTGTAGACCCTTACGAGCTTGTCATGTGGTTAAATCAAGATTCACTTGCACGTTCACTCATACATGCTACTTCTACTCCGGAAGTACGCATCCACATATATATCCAACCATTTCTATCTCCAGAACCACCCAAAAATTATTCTACTCCTATCAAGGAGAGAATAGCCAAAAACATTTCTGTTTTTCCCCTGTGAAATAAATGCTCAAGTTATCTTGGTTACTACCACTTGCTATATTATTTCAGGAGATGAGTGCTCTAATAAAAAAAAGGAGAAAAAAGTATACGAGGAAATAAAAAGGGGCAAGTGCCCGGAACCTCGAAAGAAAGGAAAAAGTGAGACGAGAGGTAAAAATGGACAAGTGTCCGATAGTAGAATTAGGGGTACAAGATACCCACCTGAGAGAAAAGAAAGAGAAAATATAGAGCATCTCATTCTCCTCAAAAAGTTTCAAAAGAGCAAGAAAGGTACGTATCCCCTCAAAAGAGCACAAGTAGAATTAGACTTTCACCATTGTTATCACCATCATCACCATACACCATTCATTCGCCACACATGCACATCTTGATTTGACTTATTGACTTGTTTCTCTGGATCCATGATTTGACTATGCAATAAATGTCTTGTAAGTATGTATTAGCTGTCTCCCACCTATGAGCTCTAGATATCAAAACCTTATTAGAGTAGGGTAAGAGAGAAGGCAATGCCATTATGCCTCATACCAAAAATACCACATACTTTGAGAGAAGGCATACACCATTACTGCCTTGGTAAGGATCCAGAAATACCACAAAAGAGAGATTAGAGAGAGTCATACAAGGAATCTCTGAGTTTTATTTGAAAATCTGCAAAACTCCAGAGCTATAGTTAATCGAAGAACAAGAGACATGGCGCTTGACTAGACCGTTCTATCTTTTAACTGCTGAAGACACAAGTGACGGTTGCAAGCCCCATGGTGGAAGGAAAAATGAGTAAGTTTAAATCTTAACAGTTTACCCTAACCCAGAGATGAGATCTTGTTTGAACGCATGTGTATCTTTAAGGCATGAAACCACTATAGAAACTTTTGAGTTTATCTTTGCTCAGGGACGAGCGAAGGTTAAGCTTGGGGGAGCTTGTTGATGGTCCTTAATGCTCACATTTAACCATCAACTAATCATGGAAAAGGATCCAAATGCAACCAACACCTAGACTTAGGGTTTTATCTGACAGAATTCCACGAGTTTTGGTGTTTGTCTATTTCTGCAGGGGGTTATCAGGAAATACGGAAGAAAGGCCCACACGTCGGGTTTACATAGAGATATTAACGTGCTGCAAAATTTTCTACCATCTAGAAGACTCCAGAAGCCACGGGACCGAAGCGGCGGCTGAGAGGGCTCAGGGACAGGGCGCCCGCCCAAGTCTTGAGGGCGCCCGCCCACCTATTCTGCCCAATCAGGGTACAACTCGGGGATCATGCTCCACCAACCTAAAGGATCAAGGATAACCGTTCAATCAATGTCAGTTTGATCCAACGGCCCATATTCACTTGAAGGGACTATAAAACCAGACCCCCTGGCCCCTGGAGATCATACCTCTTCTACAGAATCAAAGCTAGGGTTTCTATTCTTCATCCAAGTAGAGATGATCCCTCTAGTTCTTCTAGTTCTAGTTTCTCTAGTTCTAGTTCTAGTTAGTTCTAGTTGTAATCTAGAAAATAGGGAGAGAGAAGAGGACAGCGAAGGAGGAGGAGCCGGATCTGTCAGATCTTCCTCAACATTGTACTTTTGCAGCAACTGGTTCGTTCTTCATCGTTCTCTAGGTTCTTCAATTCATAATTCCTGAGTTCTTTAATTACTTTTATTTACATTCAAGTTATTTATTGGATTCCCGCTTGCATCAAGTGCTCTAGTCTTTGAAACGCTAGAGTAGTAATTAATAGATTAGACGTGGTGTTTAGTCTTGCAATTACCTGGAATTGCACCCAATCCTGCGGATTGTTGTGGTAGCCTTAGGGTAGTGACAGCCCTAACGGTCGACGTATTCCACCTCGTTCGGATCGGTGTTTGTACGACCGTAGTCAGACCTTCCTAGCCCCCTTCTCATCTCGTTCTGTGGTTAGTGCTCTGATGTCCCGAAATAAATAATCTTTGAAGTAATTCTTGATTCTTAGATCAACTAGAGAACTCTCAAGAAACTTCCTCTCTTCCCACCAAAAATAATTATATAGTTATCCTTGGGCGATCTTGATTCTTAATTAGTACACTCGCGTTCCCTGTGGAAAATCGATACTCTGGAATACTCCCGGGTGAAAGCTACATCGGTATCCGTGCGCTTGTGGATTTTTCTATTTGCGTTTAAAATACCCAACAAGGGTCTGTTGTGTCGCAGGTGTGCAGAGATGTGTAGGAGAGCAAGAGCGATGGCAATGGCGGAACATGGAAGGGACGACAGCCGAGCAGAGCTTCGATATTTATAAGCCTCCCGTAACGGGCGGATCTGATAATCGCAGTAACCTCCCCAATGGATGCGCCGCCTAACGGTCCTATTTCTCTCTGGTAGGGCGTTTCAGATTCCGCCAATGGAACAGCGCCGCAACGGCTCCCTCCTAAAAAGGCACGCCCAACGGGCAATAAAGCGAACCGCCACAACTCTTCCTTCCGTCGCAAGGTAAGACGTGCACACGCCACCATAATAACCTCGAGGGAGCGCAAACCGACCCACCGGATGGGTTCGACGGTCGCCCTCGAGTACTAGAGTCAGGGACGCTCAACTGAGGGTCAAAACAAGGCCAGCCTCGAGAACTCGCTGGGAGTATCCAAGGCAGGAGCAAGAAGGTCGAGAGGAATCCCCACGGAGGGAAGCGTTGAGCTGCTGGACACTATCGAACGAGACCGGTATCCACGACCACGCTAGCCTACTTTAATGAGAACGCCTCCAGGCTATAGCCAACCCCATCGAACGGGTCATGGGTTCTCGCTTGCATTATCTGATAAAAGCTCACCCGGGACGATGACGCTCGCTCCATTAGGAGTACGTCATGCTCCTGGCCCCAAAGGGGCAAAACCGGCCAACAAGGGTCGAAGATTCCCTCCCAGAACGGACGCCCCTCAACGAGGTGGAAAACTGGGAGTGGTCACATCTAAAAAAGCAATACAGCCCTCGAAGGAGTCCAAGACTCCTTCAAGGTCTCGGAGGCTACCCCCCGCACGAAAACTTGACCACCAGCAGAACCCCTGCTTGAGCACAAGTGCTTGAACAGGGGCTCGGGGGCTACTGTCGAGGATGTCAATAGGGGGTACCCCAGCCAGCGCTCAGAATGTAAGGATTCACAAACAATTCAAGGCTCCAGCTCGACACTCCGACATAAATACGTGATCACTAGGGCGCGGTGTCGACCATAGCCCCGAATACGGAAACGGGGTCGAGCGAATCGATAAGGGCTCGATGGCCAGCGACCGTCGAATACGGAAATAGCGTCGAGCGAATCGGCGAGCCTCGAGCGCAAAAGCGCTCCCCAACGTCTGTCATGGGTACTGGAGCCAGAGCATTTAATGCGGTTGCCATGCTCCCCCCTAACCCGATAGTCACGGGAAGCGTGATAGGGGAACAAGCACCCGTCAAATCCTCACTTTTCCGAGCTTGATCCCCGAGATTGGAGAAAAGTACAGACCCGTACAGTATGGCAGACGTAATATCCCATCGCGACCCCCCTCGAGACGCTCGAAGTCAACGATCGACATAACAAAGCCGCCTGACCCTCAAACAGGCATGTTCCTTCCCAGGGAAGGATCGAGCGACGGATGTCAGCGCTTCATCCACCCCGGACGTGACTACTGCCACGACGTACACGCATGCTCACACCCAAGCCAATACCAGACGATGTACAGGGAGTTAGGCTCAGGAAAGCACGCGCCATCATCACCAAAATACCCCGTAACAAGACGGCTCGAGACCACACCGGTACGGAGGCCTCGAGTGGGTCAGCACCATACCCCTATTGAGGCCTACTTAAACGCCTAAACTCTGTTACCTAGGCCACCCCTTGGAACTATAAAAGGGGACGCTGGGAGAAACATCCAAGAGATATATAGAACACGATTCTCACACCACCACCATCGGCTAGGACTTAGAACCCTTAGTCACATCCACTTGTATTCACCCCTATACAAGAACTTAGGTGCAAGATAATACAAAGTCTCTTCCCCCCGCTGGACGTAGGGCCTTCTTTTGCCCGAACCAGGATAAATCTGTGTGCCACTCTTGTATCACCATCCGAAAAGGGGAGCACGCACACAAATTCACTCGTTGCTGTCACCCCGTCGGGGTCAAAACACTAACAGCAGCATCGCACACAGCAGCAGCATACACACAGTGGCATCGCATATCAGCAGCAGGCACGGACCAGATCGATGGAGTAGGTACGAGGCAGACGACAGCAAACCAGATGGAGAACCGCAGCAAAACTCGACGAGATGGAGGCGCCGAGATTTCTCCTTAAATCCAAACCTTATAGTTAAAGGACCAACATGAGTCTGTTTGTGTTTATAGGCCAGCTCAAAAAGAGAAAATTAATGAACTGGATATTTTGTTCTTAAATAGAGCAGCTTCAACTAATCTTTGGAGTGCCATTACTGATTTTGGATCAGAGGCAGATTATAATTGAATTAGACTTTGGTGGTGGGTGAACTATAGTCATAGCTTCTAAGATTGTATATTTCATCACAACCTGCTCCTACAAGGCATGTCTGGAAAAGCAAAGTATAAATATTGTAGAGGCATTATCTATAATCTTCAACCTGCATTTTTGCACAAAACTATATTGTAGGGACATTATCTTATGTTTGAAGCCTGATTAATCCTGATTTGTGATCAAACATCCACCTTACGAAACATGTCAATGTCCTAAATGGCATTCACATTGAGCAAACATGCCATCTAAGCTCTATAAACAGAGTACATTAAAAATGCTTCTGTTTTAAGATACAGCTGAATTGCACAAAAGCCTGTTTGTTGACACTGGAACCTCTGCATTCATCAAAATGCTTCCAAGTTTTAAGATGAAAGCTAATTACAGGTTCCATTTGGTACATACAAAAAAATTGCAGCTATCTGAATATTATGGGCGCAGAAAAAAAAACAGAGAGAAGCTGCTTACAAGTGGCGAGGCAGATGATCTAGACATACAAGAACAGGGAGAAGTAGAGGCTTGTGGCGAACCTCCACCGTAGATCGGCGCGGGCGCGGCGCGGGCGCTCGGCCACCGGAGATCGGCGTGGCCGGTCGCTGGGCCACCGGAGATCGAGAGGAGCGGGCACCGGCGCTGCCGCTCGGGCAGCGGGCTCGCTGCTAACGCTACGGTGGCATATACAAAAAATAATTCAAAAAACTTAAAAATAAATCAGGGTCTATACTAACGATATTAGTAAAATACAAAACAAGATAAAATTTGTAAAACCAAATATTTTAACCATACAAAAATCAAGACTGCTCCTCCATAATTGTGACTACTCACATAATATTTTGAGTAAAGTGCATCAGCGGTTCCTAAACTTGTTAGGATGTGTCATCCCGGTCCTTAAACTCGTAAAATGACCGTTTAGGTACCTAAACTTATTCGGTTGTATCATCCTGGTCCCTAAACTTAAAAATCTCCCATATAGGTCCTCAAACTTGTTCAGTTGTGTCATCCCGGTCCCTAAACTTGTTTTTAAGTCTTATCTGGGTCAGAACAGGACGAATCTAAAAACTCTATATTGAAAAAGAATTCATAACATTTTCATATGAACTCAAATGAAGATAAACTTTATATCAAAATTGTAGGTAGCAACATGATCTACAACTTTGCAGTTGAAAAGTTTTTAAATTAAAATCGTTTAGGTTCCCAAAATTTTTTTTATAAGTTTATAGAATTTAAAATTTAAAATTAAATTTTATAACACTAAACGACTTCAAATAAAAAACTTTTCAACTACAAAGTTGTAGATTGTGCTGAGGACTATAACTTTGGTATAAAATTTGTCTTCATTTGAGTTCATATGAAAAAGTTATGAATTATTTTTTGATATAGAGTTGTTAGATCGCTTTGTTTTAACCCAAATGAGATTCAAAACCAAGCTTATGGACCGAGATGACACAACTGAACAACTTTGAGGATCTAAACGGATGATTTCTAAGTTTAGGGACCGGGATGACACAATTGAACAAGTTTAGGGACCGAGATGACACAGATGAACAAGTTTGAGGACCTAAACAATCGATTTGTGAGTTTAGGGACCGGGATAACACGACAGCACAAGTTTAGGGACCGGTAGTGCACTTTACTCTAATATTTTTTATTTAAACCAGGGAAGACAGAGCATGACTGGAAAATATTAACATGATAATGACTTTGTCTAATATTTTTTAACTTTCAACTCACTTAAAGTCTTCATCTAGCAATCTCAAATTAGTACTTTTTGATTAAGACCACCCTCTTCCCTCAGTCAGTGTTGTCTATGGGAATATTACCTCTATGACTAAGAACCATCAAAACCAAACGAAATGATGGCAGACTTCATAGCATCTAGGCTCACTTATCTCTGTACATGTTTACTCAAAAAAAAAACTACAACAACAAGCATGACAAAAATATGTAGACAAACTCATTTTTGTACGTACCGAATAGGTACTTTGCAAATTTGTGAATACCAAGCTATTGATGTACGGGCTCTGGAGCTTTGATCTTGAGCAACAAACACTTTGCAAACCCAAACTACCCTGCGAATCTATCATTCCTTGTTAACAGATCCCACTGCAATATGTCTGAGAAGATGATCTGCAAGTGCAGACCAGGTTATAGTACTGAAGCAAAATAAAGCATGTCTATTTTAAGAGATTGTGACAGGCTATAATGGTTGCAGCTTCCAAGTTAGCACAACATATTTGTTTCAAAAACATTATACCTGTTTTTTTTAGCTCACACATTATTGACACTCATTGTACCTGTTTTTTTAGGTATCACACTTGTAGGACCTTCAGAAGTTTTCAAGTCAATAAATTCAATGGTGACCGAAGAAGCCAAATTTCTAATGAATTGAGCAAGGCAATAAATATAAATTTAACAATTCAGACAATGCCATTTTATTCAGATCATTGGAGCAGAGACAGAGACCATAAATATATATGTACTTGTTTAATTTTCTTGGTACTACGATAATACAAATCCTCATCATACACTGCACTAATCATCTAGTAACTCCCCCCAAACCAACCAACCAAAAAACACCTAAATCTCCTACAACTCTAAATCCCTCGACTCCGCATTTACCAAAACAACAAATCAGCAGCAATTGGTTTTTGCTCTCTCTCAAGGTTGGTTTGTCCTCTCTCTCAAATAAGCAATTCACATCTCTAAAATCAGGCAGCACTTCGAATGTATTGCAATCAATTTACTTCTCTGTTAGAAATTGCAAGGACGCAAGAATACCTGGGAACCAGAGGCCTGTCCATGTGCGGCTCGCGGCCAGGGGCGTCCGCGAGGTCTCGCGGCACGAGACGCGGGCACCGGCGGGCGGGGCGCGGCCACCGGGCTCGCTGCGGCGTAGGCGCGGCTCGCGGTGGGCGGGGCGCGGCCACCAGCACCGGCGGGTGGGGCGCGCCGCGGGCACCGGCAGGCGGGGCGCGGCCACCGAGCTAGCTGCGGCCTCCCACAGCTCGCGGTGGGCGGGGCGCGGCCAACTGCGCGGCCACTTTGGCAGCGGGCGGGCGGGCCGCGGCCACCGGCACCGGCCGGCGGGGCGCGCCGCGGGCACCGGCAGGCGGGGCGCGGCCACCGGCTTCGCTGTGGCCTCCCGCAGCTCGCGGTGGGCAGGGCGCGCCGCGGGCACCGGCAGGCGGGGCCGTGGCCACTGGCTTAGGGCACCGAGCTCGCGGCGTGGGGCGCGGCCAACGGAGATCGAGCGGGTTCCGGCTTCGCTGCGGCCTCCCGGGACTAACCACGCGAGGAGGAAGGAGCCAGGCGAGGCGGTGATGCAGAACACGGAGGGGATGGGGGGCCTGCTGCTACCGCAGCTTCTCCGAGTCCAGCCCCAGCCAGGCGAAGAGGAAGGAGCCAGGCGAGGCGGTGATGCGGAACATGGAGGGGATGTGCCGCTTCTCCGAGTCGATGCGGATCACGGAGGGGATGTGCTGCTGCCGTAGCTTCTCCGAGTCGATGCGGATCACGGAGGGGATGGGGGCCTGCCGCTGCCGCAGCTTCTCTGAGTCCCAGCCAGGCGATGCGGTGATGCGGATCACGGAGGGGATGGGGTTCTCTGCTCACGGTGGAAAGGGGAAGGGGATCGGGGTCTCTGCTCAGTGCTCACGGTGAAGATAGGAATGGGGGAGGGGATCATGGAGGGGATGCCGGTTTCCAAGTTTAGACGCTGGGGAGCCGCAGCGGACGCACGACGGGGCACGGCAGAAGGACGAAACCAAATGTCGCAAAAAAAAGTCCTTGTTTTAATCTTTTTAGTTATAGGAGATAGTCTCCTCCACCTGCGTCCGTATGCATCACCGCTCCATCTCGACCTTCCATCTCAGGGTACCCGACTTAAACTCCCCACCAAGTTGTCGCCACAAAAAACAAAACAGATTTGCTAAATAACAACCGGTTGTTTTGCCTTCAACTCGCGCGTGAATTTCTGGCTGTTGGATTTGGCACCTATCGCACGGATTGACACCTGATATGTTGTCCGATCTATGCCGCTGATTTCTGCCCCTCGATTGTGGCTTTAGAGAGTTACATCTCAAATTTGATTAAAATTATAAAAAAAATAATAGAAATTTATGACATCAAATAGGTATACTATGAAAATATAATTAATGTAGAATCAAATGATATCTATTGGATATCATAAATATTATTATTTTACTATGTAAGTTTGGTAAAATTTGAGATGTTTTGACTCTATAAATATGCTAAAATAACTTGTAATTTTGGATGAAGAGAGTACTTACTAAAAGATATTTGGGACAGCAAAGCCTATTTATGAATTATCCACCATTGCTTGACATTATGAGAAGTTAACCTAATTACCACATCTATTTACGAATTACTTTAGATTAAAAAAATTAACACTAGTACACAGAGGTACTATATAGGCGGTTTGCAACCCCTTTCTACAGGCGGATTGGCGAACCGCCTGCGCTGGTGGCCTGTGGAAATAAACTTTTCCACAGGCGGGTAACTGAGAACCGCCTGTAGAAATGCATTTGTTGACACCGTTTTTGGACACGTATCAGGAAGGTTAATGGAGCTTGGATCGGCAAATGAAAAAGTAATAACTGGTTGACAAAGGAGTTGTCGATGGCTTATGATACCGATGATAAAGCAGCGGGATATGATCAAGTCCAGAGATGGTAGTTGATCTATGTTGATGGCCGATATTGATGATTGCCGATGCCGATGAAGGATGATATGCCGATGGTGGTGGAGGAAGACGTAGGAATCATCGGAAAGATGATGATGGTGTGCCGATCGCCTAGGATAGATAAATAATTGTTTTCCATAATTATTAGAGTTTGTTTTGTATATGGATTCTGTTTAGTTTGGAATTAGGATCCTAGTCGTACCTAGTTGTAACTCTTTAGGACAGGGTATATATATAGACCTGGTAGCGATGTAAGGAGACAATCTAATCAATCAAACACAAGTTTTTATATTTATTCTTGCATCTACTTTTCGACGACTTCGCCAACTTGCATAGTTTCCTTTTACTTATGAGTTCTTAAGAATTCTTTGAGTCATACTCGACGAGTTCTCAAGTTCCGCGTGAATACCTCTTCGCCGTGACATCCGGGCGCATCGCTGTTGTTGGGACCAAAGTATTCGAGTTATCACCTTTGTCGATTGCAGGGTCAAATCGGCTGGCACGCCTTAATATTGAATCGGGTATTAGCCCTTTGTGTTTGCAGATCCACTTTTGTATTAACACATCTTTTGGCACACCTAGTGGGATAGATCTATCATCAAGATCAACATGTCTAATACTGAGTTCGACACGGAGAACATCATTGTCGTGACGGAGGATGATCTCAAGGATGAATAGTAGCAAGCTATGGCAAGAGCTATGGAGGAGTACAAGCAGCTCTGTTCGATATCCTTCAGTGTCAACAGGAGTGGTGACGTGATCCTGAAGCAAGAACTGCTGATGCCTCGGCAGATCACTTTTGAAGCCAATCCTGGTAAATTGCAAAATATGGTTGACAATGCTATTAATCGTGCTTTAATCAACCAATCTAGTGTGTTGTCCAACACTATTTTCAAAGCTGTGGCTAGAACTTTCAAGGAAGGGCAGACACCACCTTTATATGTTGGCCCAGCCTATCATCAGCCTGGGTTGTCATCGGTTACAGCTTCATCGGCACCTACGGCTGTTGCGGGGCCAGAAGTTACTTCTCCTCCAAGCACATTACGGATGACTAATGGGCAATCTACACTGATGAGAACTAATCCAGCAGCATCAGATGGATGAATTCAACTAAATAGAGATCTATCGGCATCGGCGATGTCAGGATCTGTGTTCTAGAATTGTCAAGTTCCACCAAATTGGTGGGGATATGGTATGTCTCTAGATTTTCTTGCAAATAGCTCTGGAATATCTCAGCTGGTTGATTTGACAGTCAAAGCCCCTATGACATCGGCACCTCCAGTATCGCCGATGACTCAGAATCCTCAATATTCTACAACTACTACTGTAAGGCCTATTACTGGGAACTTTCAGATGCCAACATTCTGGATGCCTAATGCATCGGTAGATCCACTGCCGACGCACCAAAGGTTTATGACTCAGACAGGGTATGTCAACCCAATGATGATACCCAATTATCAGCCATCGGTAGGGCCTGTGCCGATGAATGCCCACAATGGATGGATAGGGCAGTTTGTCTTTCCACAAATGACACAACAAAATCATCCGGCTACGGGATTCCAGCAAGGACAAATGCAATTTGGTTTTCAGAATCAAGGACCAGCCAATCAACCGATGAATCTTGCTCAGCAGATCGGTGGCCAACAGGATATGCCCAATGCTATGTTCCCTGGGGATCGTACACCTCAGAGACACGTGGAAGCTAGCAGGCGCCAGAACCTGGACCCGCACATCGACAGGATGCCGATGCCTATTGGGCCGATAAGATAGCTGAAGTTATGAGAGATCAATTCAGAATAAAACTGAAGGTCAATACTTATTCTTATCGGACACTGTATCCTCCTACGTACGACTTGATTCCACTTCCAAATCGGTACAAGGTGCCAAATTTCACTAAATTCTCTGGACAAGATGACACGTCGACCACGGAACATGTTAATTGGTTCATCATCCAGTGTGGAGAAGCTGCCAAACGAGATGAGTTAAGAGTTCATCTATTCTCAACATCTTTGTCTAGATCGGCCTTTACTTGGTTCATTTCATTGCCTCCAAACTCAGTAATTACTTGGGCCGATCTAGAGAAGCATTTCCATAAGTACTTATTTTCAGGGGTTCATGAGAAAAAGATTAATGATTTAGTTAGGCTGAGGCAACTGTTGACGGTCCTTAAGTATCAAATTTAATTATTAAATAAACAAAGAAAAGGATCCAAATGAAATCAACATCTAGACTTAAGGTTTTATCTGACAGAATTCCACGAGTTTTGGTGTTTGTCTATTTCTGCAGGGGGTTATCAGGAAATACGGAAGAAAGGCCCACACGTCGGGATTACATAGAGATATTAACATGCCGCGCAATTATCTTACATCTAGAAGACTCGAGAAGCCACGGGAAGGAAGCGGAGGCCGAGAGGGGCCAGAGGCAGTGCGCCTGCCCTGTTTCCCTGGGCGCCCGCCCTCTGTTGGAGTCCAAACAGGACTCTGTTTCTCGGGAGATCTCCACCGACCTAAAGGATCAAGGATAACCGTTCAATCAATGTCGGTTAGATCCGACGGCCCAGGTTCACTTGAGGGGACTCTAAAACCAGACCGCCTGGCCCCTGGAGGAGGCACCCCTTGATCATTATTCATAGATAGAGCAAAAGCTAGGGTTTAGAGATGAGAGCTCTCCTCTCTTTTCTAAACTAGAGTAGATCTAGATAGTAGTGAGATGGAGAGCGAAGGAGGATTAGAGGAGAGGCCGGCCTGTTGGTTCTTCCTCCGGTTGTACTTCGTCATGATCAAGCTGTAATCAAGCTTGCTCATGGGATGACTCTGGTAATCTACTTCTAATTCATTATGCAATTACTAATCATGTATGTTCTGGTTGACAACTCTTTTGAGTACTTCTAATCTATAGGACGCTATAGGTTAGAGTTGTAGTATAGATGTAAGCGTGGTGCTTAGACCTAGATTACTTGTGGATATCCCCTGTCCAGCTGGATCGTGTGGTAGGCCGCGTAGGTGACAGTTACGTTGGTCCTCTGTAGTCCACCTCTCGTTAGCAGGACGGGTAGGGTTTATCGGCCTAAGGATAAGCATCTTTTGTGGTGTACTCTTATCACGTGGTTCGTCCTAGACATAGACATACCCCTTTGAAGTAGAGAAACCATAGTTATTCTCTCTATTCTGCTACCATCGCCCATATACTAGATTGCTCTACTCTCTATTCCCATATTATCACTCACTGTTATCTTACCTTTAATATTGTTCTTATTTGATTCTACCATCTTTCCTATTTACACTAATTTACTTATCTTGGTTAAGTTAGAGCGTAGATCAGTTCTCCCGTTTCCCTGTGGATACGATAAAACCTTTAGCCGGGTAAAAGCTTCAACGGTATCCGTACGCTTGCGGATTATCTGTGTGCGTATAAATACCATAGTACACTCTAGTGCCATGCTGGGGATGACAACCTAGTATTCAAGTGGTGTTAGCAAGTGTCAACAAGCATTTTTGGCGCCATTGCCGGGGAGACGGTTGCTGAGTTGACTACGAACTAGCTTAATCATTTTCTAAAAAATAAAATATATATATATATATACTTTTTCTTTTATCTTTTGCCTTATCTCTGCTAATCTTTCTTCTTATCTAATCATTGATTTCTGGTCTATCATGAATTCAAACATGTCTATCTATGAATTTCATAGACCTACGGGCACACATCTCGAACCACCAAAATCTTCAAAGCCTATCATAGCATCTAGTTTTGAGATAGACCCCGAATACATAGAATTTGTTCAAAAACAACCTTTCTCAGGAGAAGGTGAGGAAAACCCATACACACACCTAAGAGAGTTTTATCGAGTCTGTGACCTCCTTCGCATAGAAGAAATATCCGATGAGACCCTTAAATGGAAGCTCTTTCCGTTCTCTTTAACGGGAAAAACTACACATTGGTACAAACTCAAAATAGGGAGTGTTCATGGAGATTGGAAGGAGTTATATAGTAGTTTTCTTTCTAAATATTTTCCAATCTCCAAAGTGGCAGAACTTCGGTGTGAGATTATTTCTTTTAGACAACTGGAAGAAGGATCTCTTAGGAAATCATGGGACCGCTTTATTAACCTTACTCTCACTGGCCCAAAGCTTTCTATTCCAGAAGAAGTTCTTCTAATTCACTTTTTTGAGGGCCTTAGTGGGGAAAATAAGCAAACCTTGAATACAGCCTCTAGAGGATCCTTCTATCACCTACCTGCTAGTGAAGCCTGGAATTTGATTGATTTATTAAGTGGAAAGTCTCCTAGCTTTATTATCCCTGAGAAAGAGACAGAACCAGTTCCTAGACAAGAAGAAGAAGTTTCGATAGCCAGATCAGAACCACTTCAATTCCAAACTTTAGCTATCTATCCTAAACCATCAATACCCCAAAATTCTCCAAGAGAGGAAGGAATTCCGACCTTAAATCTTTCAGATGCTGATGGTTTAGACTTCTGGTTCCATAAGAGACCTTCAAGCAGGGATAATTCAAATCCTCGCAATAATGGTTCTCTTAGAGAATGTCCTGGTTCCTATTATGAAGAAGTCGAGGATGACATATCAAGTGAAGGAGAGCTAAGCCATATTGAAAATTCTAACACCTCCCCTTTCCTGATCACAAGTTCTAAATGGCTAGAATGTGAAGAATGGATGGATAAAGAAGAAGCCTTAATGAATTCTGACTTTGGTTCAATTTCAAATGGTGAGTTCTTGACTCCCTTTGAAGATGGGATTCATCCAACTATAGAAGAGGACATAAGTGAGACCAATCCAAGAGAAACTCTGAACATTCAGATTGGAGACGAAGATAACATTAATGAGCATGGAATTTATTTCATAGCCACTTTGTTTACTCCATGCTCATATGCAACATCTTCCCAATCTATTGGTCTCTCCAACATCACCACATTTGAGATCTCCAACCCCCTCTTCCTTTCTATTTATAAAAACTTGAAAAGGGCGGTTGTCGATGCATACGTCTATAATAAATATTGCAGATCTCGTTGAGTTGATCTTGATTTAGGTCAGCGTTGGAAGGAAAACCACTTCGCCGACACAAATTGATGGTTTCCCAAGGACAAGCTTGGTGTCCTAAAATAAGCACTGATCAGATCATAACATGAGTTTTTAATTATTTGCAACATTACCATGTGTATTGAGCATATAAGGATAATTGTAAAAATATTCCTTTGGGTATTCTTGTCACTAACCTTTCCAGGATTGGAACAAGAAGATCAGATGAATGACAAGCAAGTACAAGGTATGTCCAACCAATCATCATGCAACACTGAATTAAATTCATCCAAACTTGAATTCTACAAAATTCAAGCTTGGGGGAGTACTTTACATAAAAACATCCTTTGCCGTGTTGCTATGTTGGTTGTCCCTACCTTTAAGACATGCTCAATTTATTAAATACTAATCACACTACTTCATCTCCACTTGAGTAGATCTCTATAAATGCTGTCATGTTACATTTGTCTATTTACTAGTAAGTGTTAGTTTGGAAGTACTGCACATACTTCTACTGGCTTTTAAATTAAGCATGGTGTTTAGGTTAAACAGCCTTCCTTAATCTGATTAGACATGGAGTCTAGTTCGGTTATTGAACTAAAAACTGCTTGTGTAGACATTGGTATATTTTTGTCGGACTAACCCCTGCAGGAAAACTTTCAATATCAACCTGGGAAGTCCTGAGATAAACTCACATTGGAGATGAAGAAAGTGACACATGAAGTTTAACAATTTGCACAAGAAAGACGTAGCTCATAAGAGATGATCCATGGAGGGTGCCACAAACACGATGCACAACCGCTAAGAAAGGAAAGCTTCCACAAGGTGATACTGTACCATCACTCTTCAAGCAAGGTAACATCTTAAGGTACTTGACTATCACTTTTATAAGCTTCTCCTTGGTTCTGGCGTTCATATAAATAAAACAGACAAACATGTATGATTTACAACTCTAGATTAACCAACCCAACTGATTCAACATGTTTAGTCCTTTCATCCTTGTTCTTAGTACTACCTCCATGATCTCACACTCCTAATCATATGAGCTAAAATGTTACACATTCAATCATTGAGAGATACAAAGAAAAAGACATATACATAGATAGATTATCTTTCCATAAGGTTGAGCGATCTGATCTGACAAATGTTATAAGTGCAACACTCATGAACTTTTCATCCATCAACTTTGTCTTGCTCACTATGCTTAGGGTTAGAGAAGAACAAATACACTTTAGGTTCTGTTGGTGTTTTCCACCAACAGGACTCATGCACTTGATCTCTGCCTTGTCTCTATGAGCAGGTACACTTCGAGCAAAACACGGAGGAGTTTTATAACCCTCAGACTCTACCAAGTGAAGGACCTGGATCTACGAGCACAAACACACTGAGCAGGATACTGCCAACGCCGCACTTCGAACTGCTGGGCAAACGAAGAGGTGCAGACGTCAAGGTCCGCACCTGAATCAAATGACGCACCTGAAGAATGAACACGGTGAGAAGTCTTGTTAAGAAGACTTAAAACATTGAACCCTCGCCAAAAGGTAAGATCGGTAGTTATCCATATTTATCCTTTCTACATTCCCTTTTCCCTTTAATTATTTACTTTTCTTAAATAGATTATTAGTTAAATCATGCTATCTTGAAAAGAAAATAAAAGTATTAAAAAATACTAAGCCCCATGTGAGTATACGAGTGGCATAAAACCCATAAGTACCTTCACTGTGGTGGCATAAAAATAAAATAAATATTTCTTTTCTGCTTTATAAAATAAAAATATAAAAACAGGGAGTAATATTTATTGAGGAAGCTCAACATGATGAAGGCTAGATATTTATGCTAACACTTAATTAGTTCCACAAGCTTTGTTGTCTATTTGAGCTCTACAGAATTTAAGAATCAAGAAGACTAGCAGACGGAGGACATTCTAATCGCTGTCAGAATGCTGCTGACTTTCAAATACACCTCTGCCACCTGCTAGCTACATCAAGAGAAATTACGTCAAAATTCAGCTTGGAGGAGAGCACTCCCATTTATCTCGCTAAGTATTTCTACCTATCTTTATACTTATATTATGTTAGAATATTAAAATACATAAACTATGAAAAACCAAATAAAGATTTTTATGCTTATATATATATATATATATATCTTTTGTTTAGTGTGTTTAATAAATAAATAAAGTGGTTATGCTAATCTGAATCTTAATAATAAAACTCTAGCATGGATATGATGAATAGTTGCTCTGCCTAAATTGCAAATTTGAAGTTCTCTCTCAAGTTTAGACATAACTGTTATAATTTAAAGCTTGCTCTAGATCTAAACTTGTGGGATAAAAACTTGATCTGAAATCTAAGTTGTTAACGGATATGATATGGGAAGGTTGAGCTGCTGTTTATCTGTTCCTAGAGATGCTAGAATTCTGGAGAATTTTATCTGTGAAAAATCTTTAAAATATTGCATGACGAGTTCCTGTATGATGAGAGTTTAAATTCCTACCACAGCCATATATACATGCTTGCTAGACTTTGAGCCACACATTTACTATTTACTGCTTATGAGCATTGAGTGTGGTCAAGCTGTGTAGACCCTTAGGAGCTTGTCATGTGGTTAAATCAAGATTCACTTGCACGTTCACTCATATATGCTACTTCTACTCCAGAAGTACCATCCACATATATCCATCCATGTCCATCTCCAGAACCACCCAAAAATATTCCACTCCTAATCCGAGAGAGAATAGCCAAAAATATTTTTGTTTTCCCTTGTGAAATAAATGCTCAAGTTATCTTGCTACTACAACTTGCTATATTATCTCAAGAGATGAGTACTAAAGAAAAGAGAAGAAAAAAAAATAAACGAGGAAATAAAAAGGGGCAAGTGCCTGGAAACTCGAAAGAAAGAAAAAGTGAGACGAGAGGTAAAAATGGACAAGTGTCCGACAGTAGAATTAGGGGTACAAGATACCCACCTGAGAGGAAAGAAAAAGAAGAGCATCTCATTCTCCTCATAAAGTTTCAAAAAGCAAGGAAGGTATGTGTGGCAGAACCCCCTAAGTGTTTGGGTCCACCGACACCTGTCATTATCCCAAGGACTTCTGACGGTGATGCCGGGGATCCTCCCACTTTAGAAGCCCGATGAGCATCGCTGGACGCTCATTCCACTGCTACCTGTGGCGTACTAAGCAGGCTCGTCCTGACCACTGGTGATGGTCAATTAACGAGAACTTCTTCTTCTCGCCCTTACAGGATAGCAAGTGGCCACCTTATCACCAGGATCATTCGTTGCGAAGACATTGCAGTACCACAACCGACATACGACCAAAATAATATTTCAGAGTAAAACAGCGGAAGTATTACATAACTTATTTTACAAAAGGAGTTCTTCCAAATAGCATAGTGTTATTACAAACCAGATCCAGCGGAGCAACTTAAACTTTAGTACATCAATTACAAATTTACAGACCCTGCCCATGGGTCACGCTCACTCTTCTTCGTCGTCAACCTCGACGACGGTCACACAACAGGGTCCAAAACAAGTCGGCTCCTGAGCTTCACCTGCAACAGGGGGTTGGCAAACCCTGAGTACGGGAGTACTCAACAAGACTTACCCGGTGGAAAAAGAGGAGAAATTAGGAATGCAGGCTTAGGGTAGACAAGGAGTGGCTGAGCGAGGAGCCAAAGTGTTTTGCGGAAAAGCTTACTAATAGTGCATCCTTACTTTCAAGTTTTACCCACGAATTCCTCTCCTTAAGAGGCCGAGGAGTTCGAGGAGAGGCTAACTAGTTGCTTCTCACAGACAAGTCTGTGAGTTTCTAGTCCTAAATCAAGGTATTATCTATCCAACGGCCATAGCTTCATGTCACTCTGAGTCCGGGAATTGGGATCCGAACCTCATGAGACATTCTCCCCTTTTCTCATTTTACCACTTAGTTGCATATTTACTACGATGAGGGTCGAAGGAATTGAGTCTCCCAATCGGGGAGCAATGACGATTCGAATCGCTTAGCAATCCAGCTGGAGTTCCTAACCACCCGACATATGTAGAACCAAATCTTGCATATATCAACCCAAATCAAGCTCTCCCCAAATTTGACCAGGTTCGCGGCACCCGAGAGCACAGTACTCCACCACCTACAGCCGATCTAGATGTTTTCCGGTCATCTCAGATCCGTAAGGTGGGTACACACTACTCTCGCCATCTTTCCACTCCCAGTGCGCGAGTAGCTGTTCGCGTCGAGGGATCACAAGACCGGGCTTACCGAGGGCAAGTGGCTAGTACTATAAAATTCTCAACCCAGCAGGCCATCAACGGAACGGTCCTTAATCGACACAGTTGGAGACACTACTTCAAGACTCCATTCTTAAAGCAAGTCCACCGACCGGTCTCAAATTGAAACATCATTGAGCATAAGTGTATTCCACAACAACCCTTCAAACTTTCTTATTTGAAAACCTATCTAGTAGCAGGGCTAAGCATCACTACGCAGTTTTAAAATAAAATAGGTGTCAAGGACAGGATAACAAATATCAAGGTAGTGAATGCAGCAAGTAGGTTAACCCAATTCTCAACTACGTAATGCAGCATTTTCAATTCATAAGTGATAAAAGATTTAAAACATTCAAGGAGGGGTTAATGCATCCGGGGCTTGCCTTGGTTGCAGGGCAGAGAGGGACCCTCGGAGACTTCCCAAGTCTCGGTTCCGACTTCCTCGAACGGAGCACCGACCTCGGGGTTCGGTTCAACGGGCGCTCCTTCGGTCACGTGCACTATACGCAAAATGATGGATGCTCATGATATGCGTATGACGAATATATCAAAAGGACCAAATTAAGCAAAACTGGCCTCCTCGGTGCAACACAATAAATAAAGTTGTTTAACATTTTAATATCTTTACCCAAGAAGTTGCATCTATAAATTAAGACTTCTCTTAATTCATAATTATCTTTAATTAATTAATTATTAAACCTATTTACCTTAATTAATTCTTAATTAATTATAAATGACAGTAATTAAGCATTAAGGTCAAACAATGATTAAATGCCATAGGTCATTAGGGTTAATGACCTCAGGTCATCACATAATCCTAAAATCACTCAAATCCTAATTTTGAGCAATTAACTAATTATTATTTGATTATTCTAGAATTATTAATTAAGGATATATTATTATTTAATTCAAAAGTTATCCAATTGCCACCAAATTTTGTGTGGAGCCAAGGAATAATATTCAGAGGCTCTCCACCAATTTTGGTGATTTTTACACATATAAATAAATTATTAAAATTCCTAGAAGTTTTATTTACTAATTAAAGAGCCAATTTTTATGGACAGGCAAACTATCAAGGAAATAGACTCTAACATTTTTCCTATGCTCTTTATATTATCTGGAACCTATACAAAAAGTTTCACTATTTTTGGATCACTACACAATTTCCTACACAATTTCAAACATCAAGCAAAAGCTGCACAAAAAGAAAAAGAAAAAAGATACTGCGCAGCGGGCGGCCTGGAAGTTGGCCCGCAGGCCGGCCCACGCGCGCTCGGCCCGCACACGCGCTGCGTGCGCCCGCGCCCTCGCCTCCTCTCAGGGCGTCGCTGACAGCGGGCCCCCGCTGTCAGCTTCGTCCTCAAGCTCCGGCCGGCCGAATCGACGGCGCGACCGAGCCATCTGCGCCCCCTCTGCCTCTTGCGATTCCTTGGTCGTGTTCTCCACCCCAAGGCACATCTCTGGACACCCTTTGCACCCCCTTTCTCCTTCCCTAGCCCCCGCGACCACGGACACGGCGGACGGCCGCCTCGGCCGGACAAACACCGGCCACTACGCTAGAGTAGAGCGCGAATTGAGCAGCGCAAAAGCATCGCTGGCTCACCGCGGTTCCAATGGAGCAAGAAGCGGCAGTGGAGAGGCTCTGAGTGACGCTGGTCACGGTGGAGCGTCCACGGCGGCGTTTCGGCCGGGGTTGGAGAAGAAC
Organism: Sorghum bicolor; assembly: GCF_000003195.3. Classification (NCBI taxonomy): domain Eukaryota; kingdom Viridiplantae; phylum Streptophyta; class Magnoliopsida; order Poales; family Poaceae; genus Sorghum; species Sorghum bicolor. The sequence continues at coordinate 20,509,451 of NC_012873.2, read as the reverse complement.
GGCTCGGGTGGGCGCTATAGTAGGGTAGAGCTTGAACTCAGGGGCGCAAACGGATGCGGGGTTCCTGGCGGAGTTGGGAGCGAGAGCTCGGGGATGAAGAAGCTATGACAACGGTGAATTTTGGTGGCGCAGAGGGGTCGTCGGCGTTGGGTGAAAAGGAGAAAAACAAGGCGGCCGCGCAGGGGGATCACCGAGGGGAATGGATGAGCACGCCGGGGCCTTGTCCACTTCACGGCGGGGTCGCGCAGCCAAGCAGCTGCGTGGCCAGGTGCGTGGCAGCGCGCGTGAGGGCGGCGCCTGCCCGCCCTGCGGCTGCAGTGGACGAGCTCGTGATCCCCATTGGATCACTGTAGCCCTCCCTTATCTCCTCTCCCCTGTTTTTTGTGAAATTCGCCCAAAATTTGAACTAAAGCCAAAAACCCACCAAAACCAAAGTTGCTCAGAATTTTATAAGCTACAAATCATATTTTGGTGCCCAAGGCTAAAACTGAGTGGAAAATGGTTAATTTGGCCAAACAGTTTGGAATTCACAACTCAATTCAAAGAAATTTAAATTTTTGAATCGGGGACAAAACAGGGTTTCCAAAATTACTTTTGATTTTGCATAACAACTTGAAAAACTCCCAACATGAAAGTTGTTCAACTTTTTGAGCTCTACAACTTTCATGTTGGCCACTTTTCAAAATTCCAAATAGATGTTGAATTGGAGGCTCAAATTGGAAAAGGGGACACTTTCTGGAAATCTGTATTTTCAAAATTACTTTGAAATTTGTATTGAAACTTCGAAAACTCAAAACACCAAAGTTGTACATCTTGACAAGATCTACAACTTTGCTTTTGAACTTAACTTCAAATTTTGCTTGGTTTTGAAATTGTGAAAAGGGGGGCAAAACTGGGGTTCAAAAATCAGGGTTTCCCCCCCTAAGACCTCGGAAAATCTTTACCCTAGGGCTTTAGCAACTAACTCAAGCATCAACCAACAAGATAAACACACTTTAATTCCCTAAGCACAATCAACCAAATTAAACTCATTTTAAGTGGATGCATCAAGTTGTGCTTAACAACTATGCTATGCAATGCTGATGATGCCATGATTCGAAATTTAGTAACCGTAACATCTGGGATGTTACAGCCCTTCCCCCTTAAAGAAATCTCGTCCCCGAGATTTAAATCCTTAGGATACGTAATGGAAAAGGAAATTTGTCTAAACTCTTTCATCTTCAGCTTTCTCATAAAACCACTCCATTATAAACATGTATGTACACAAAGTACATGGCTCTGGCTACTCTTTTCCTTCACTAGAGTACACTCCCTATTTATCAGCTGTTGTCCTGAAGAGAAGCGTGGAATTCAGGAAAAGTCTCTAGCAGATAGTCTTCAGATTCCCAGGTGGCTTCCTCTTCACAGTGCTGGCTCCACTGTATCTTGTACCACTG